>NC_092644.1:36825410-37018414 GCF_039555335.1 Amphiura filiformis | reverse complement strand
CATTGAAAGAACAACTTTAATTCAAAGGCTACATCATATCTTGGTTTACATTTTAGCCATATTTCTGTGACTACGACATGTCAAAAATATTTAACTGGTACAGAAATTACTTTTATTTCCGTATAGAATGCATACCTTCATGAACCATGAAAGTATTTTATAGTTGATTTTTGTTGAATTTCCTTAAAGCCTTACAGCTTTGTCAGTGCACACCAGTAATTGATTACTTACAACAAAATCTTCACAACTCATACAATAATTTGAACCATTAGGCATATTAAAGCTGCTCTAAACTGACATTTATTTTAAATAGACTCAAAATTTGATGATGATGATCAGGATCCTTATTAGGCCAATTCGCCTAAAATTGGATAATGATGATCAGGGTCCTTATTAGGCCAATTCGCCTATTGCACTGCTACACCATATGTGGGGAGAGCCTCGAACTGGCAACAGACATGAAAGGAAGTATTACTATTAGGTAACTTTACGCAATTCCCAATTCCCATTCATGCATGCTGCCAGATCGAGGCTCTCCTTGCATATAGCAGAACCATGCAATGGGTGAATATCGTACAATTCATAGTGGCCCATACATATGCAAAAGTTGAAAACAACTTGAATTTGCCATTACATTTATAACCCGCTTTAAAATGAGAGAGAGGGTATTATCCATTAACCTCTAAAGGATGCATCAGATGTGGCAAACATCTTCATCAGGATGTTAACAATAGAAGAAAAAAGGCAATTCCATTTGAAATCCACATACCCCTGTGGAAGATTTTGAATATATCTTCCACAGGGTTAGAGTTAGGAATTTTAATGGAATTAGCATTAGGCAGCTCCATTTGATTTCATACACCCTCTGAGAAAGATTCAATATGAATCTTCCACAGAGGGTGGATGAGTTTTAAATGGAACTGCCTAATGTGCTAATTCCATTTAAAATTCCTACTCCCTCTGTGGAAGATACCCAAAATCTTCTACAGGGGTAGTGTGGATTTCAAATGGAATAGCCCAATAATTGGCATCCTGCAAAATGACAATGCTTAAAATTAAGCAAATTGATCCACACAAAGCTGATCTTCTTCTCATTCCATCTTCAAACAATTGTACTTATTGTAGAACACATTTCCTTATTAAAATAGGACTTTGTGGCAAACAGATAACTGTTTTACTTCTAGAAACACCTTGCTGCCAAAAACCAGAATGTTCTTTCATGTTATCTTTCATTGCTGCAGAAGAGAATGCTGCTTGGTATGAAGACTGTTTTAATAACTGGCGAAAAAGAAACCATTGTATTACACTGTAGTAGTACTACTTCAAACAAAGCTGATCTTATTGGATTGGAAAAAAAGCTCACATAATAACATTCCATCAAGAATGCAAAATGTTCAATATGTAAACAAACAAATAATCAAAACAAACAAAACAAGCACACATCAGTTACCTGAGTCACCCTCATCACTGCCGGGCATATTGATACGGCCAGCATCTCCTTTAAGTACTGTCGTCGTCATCATCTCCTCTTCTACCGGAGTCTGATCTTCGTTATCTCCATTCATCACTGGACTCTCTACTGCATTCTCTTCCATAACGATAGATGCTACAACACACACCTGTAATATTAGTGAAATGAATGGACACGGAGACGCATATTATGTAATATTAATATCAGACTTGCAGTTTAGTTTTATTCATCTCGACGGCCATGCTCCAATCTGCCTCGAGTGTTGCCAGTTGATTGCATACGAGTGTGAGTGTTGCTGTTGCTATGTTGATACAAGCATGTACTAGATTCAGAGGATATTACATCATCTCCCCTCATCATTTTTTTTTTTTTTTGCAAAGTTTGTACAACAATAATAGATGTTGCATTTGCCACTGTGTTTTATTTGTGTGCACTGTATTAGTTCACAGGTAGCTGGTAGAAGTCAAAGTTATAAGTCTTTTGTTTGTAAATAGCAGATGTGAAAGTTTGATTAAAAACAATAGCTAAACTAGCATGATCAACATGCTTAACTTTTACAAGTGAAATGCTTGGTATGGCAGCAACTAGTCTAAATAACTTTCAAAAACATGAACGTGTATGTGAACATGAATAACAAAATACATATTCATGTAACAAAATGTTGCTTTAAAATGCATGCAACTTTATCAAGTTTGTTTATCATAGTTTCTTCTTTCATTTTTATGAACAACATTTTGTGTTCATTTTTGACTCTTTTTTTTTTTTGTTCATTTTACTCAGTTTCTTTTGTGAACAACACTTGTGTTCATGTGTCCAACAACTTCATTTTGTCTCAGTTTCTTTTATGAACATTTTGTGTTCACTTTTGACTTTTTTTGAACAACACTTGTGTTCCTTTTGTCTCTATTTTTTTCTTTCTTTTTTTAATGAACATTTTGTGTTCCTTTCTTCTTATTTTCTTTTGTGAACGTTTGTGTTCGCTTTATTTATCGACATGCTATGTGTCACTTCGATAATTATATTTTTGAACTTTTTTTTTTTTTTTTGGTTTCGTGAACCATTGATCATTTAAATGTATGTTTGAGTTCATGTCGACATCCTGTGTGCCATTGTTTTAGTTCATATGTCGACAGCCTGTGTGTCATTGTAATATTAGTGTGTCGTTATTCCAGACAGCCTATGTGTCGTTATTCCAGACAGCCTATGTGTCGTTGTTCCAGACAGCCTATGTGTCGTTGAGACAGCCTGTGTCGTTGTTCCAGACAGCCTGTGTCCCATGTTTTGTCCATGTTTTAGACAGCAATATATGTGTCACTTTCAGACAGCTTATGTATCACTTTTAGACAGCTTATGTGTCACTTTTAGACAGCTTATGTGTCACTTGTTTTAGACAGGTTTGTGTGTGTCTCTTGTTTTGTTTTAGACAGCTAGAGTTTTGTGATTGAGCTTTGTTTTTGACAGCTTATGTGTCACTTTTCTTCTTCTTTTTTTAACTGTTGATTATGACAGCCTGTGTGTCATTGCTTGTAAATATTGACAGCATATGTGTCAGTCTGAGTCTAGTGTGACAGCTTATGTGTCATTGATTTAGACAGCTTATGTGTCTTTGTTTTGGACAGCATTTATGTGTCACTTTCCTTCTTTTTTAGAACATTGATGATAATGACAGCCTGTGTGTCAGTCTAGTATTATTGACAGCTTATGTGTCAGTTTCTTCATGAACAGCCTTTGTGTTTTGCCAACTTTCATAAACAGCACTGGTACGTGTCTATGAGGCCTATGACCGCATACCCTAGCTTGAAAATGTATGATTTTATGAACAGCACTTTGTGTTCAGTTTCTTCATGAACAGCCTGTGTTCCTTTGCCAACTTTCATAAACAGCACTTCGTGTCTATGAGGCCTATGACCGAAGCCTAGCTTGTAAAGTTGTAATGTATGATTTTGTGAACAGCACTTTGTCCTTTGACCTAGTATAATAGAATGAGTTTGAACAGCACTTCCGTGTTCAGTTTGTCACCTTTCATGAGGCCTACGACATTGGCCTGTTAATTACGTGAACATTATTTGCATGCTGCCGCCCAATGCAATGTGAGCTGATGAATACTGAATGTATGAGCCTCTTGCCAAAATCAAAGTTACTTTGTAGTTTCCAGATTATCGTCTCTCACCCTGAATGCTGCTGGATCGTTGTTTTAGATTTGCACCCACATGCATGCTTGATGCATTGCTGCTATCGTAGTCCACATTTCTCGCACTGCGGAGCGGGGAATCACGAGATTGTTTAGCTGATGCGTTTTCACCAATTTCCTGCCGGATATCTCATTCAATGGCACTGATTTTCAAAGTTTAAGCTTTTGCGTCTATAGCCATTTCTGATAACGCTTTGTGACAATCGGTCTGCAGGTTCCTTGATCCTTCATACTCATTGCTGCGCCATTGTAATATTAGTGAAATGAATGGACACTGTAGAGTACTACTTCAAACGCTGATATTATGTAATATTAATATCAGACTTGCAGTTTAGTTTTATTCATCTCGACGGCCATGCTCCAATCTGCCTCGAGTGTTGCCAGTTGATTGCATACGAGTGTGAGTGTTGCTGTTGCTATGTTGATACAAGCATGTACTAGATTCAGAGGATATTACAACACCTAACCAGCTAACTCCCAAACTCCTACGTATAGTAATATCCCAATTAGCAGTGTCTATGTATGGTGGGCACAGTGGTGCAATCACGCGTGGTGAAGAGACAATAGTTCTGAGTATCTGTGATTTGAACAAATTAAAACAAACAGGTTTACCACATGGTGTGTTTACTACAATTTGCTATTTTCACTTCGAGTACCATATTCAAGCAACATGTCTATATGGACTTCCCCATTGCATCCTAATTACGTGACCTCTTCTCACAAATGCTTGAGTGCTACTGCCATGTGAATGATACATTATATTATACTGGAGTGCTGTGCTTAACCTTTGACCTTGGTTTAATTATATTTATTATGTAATTGACCTTTTCGGTAAATCCCATAACCCTTTGCGAGTACACCTGAGAACTCGTCATTTGACGTCACACCGACTTGCAATGCGCAGTAACGATGTTCGATAAATGATGTGCGCATCGGCGCGGAGCGGCGTGACGCAAACTGACGAGTTCTTAGGTGTACTCGCAAAGGCTTATGGGATTTACCGAAAAGGTCGATTCAAAAGATGACGACATCAGGCTTTGCAAAAATCAAGGATGCCAGGTTTCAATGGCGTCATGTCTGTATGGACTTCCCCATTTCAGCCTAATTTATGTGACCTATTCTCATAAATGCTGAACATGTCAGTAGTTGGTGTGCGATCACAGAATTCTATATACACAAGAACTGGTCATCCCTATACCGATGCGTGGCCGCAAACGTAACCGTCCCGGCTGAAAAATGAATCAAAAAAGGTACGGCAAGAATTTTTCGCATCACGTACGTCAAAGTTCTCTTTTCAATGTGCAAACTGTAGTTAGGATAATGAAACGACTGGTAAGCAAGTCTACTAAATGACATCAAAATCTGAAGAAAAAATATGGCGGACCGTCGCCGGACCCTTTCCAGAACTAATACAGCATATTTAGCCATTGTCAACATGGGGTCATCGGTTTGAATATTTTCCTTATATAAAAAACTAACACCTCCGCTATATGGTATTTCATGATATAACATTAATGGGAAGAAAAGTGCAAATGCTTTTCGTGTTTCGAATCGGACGAGTAACAAGCTTTATGACGTCATGATGTAAACAACGTCCGGGTCATTAATAATTAATTAGGTAAACCCAAATATGGAAACCTCCAAAACTATGCAAATTAGGTGTTCGACGAATCAGAATACGATCAGCCCACCTCCAAAATTATGCAAATGAGTTGAGGCGGTTACGTGAACACATACTTATTCTCATCTAGCTTTACTAAAAGATCTTTGTGTGCGATTCCTAAGTCAATGTCAATCCCTGAGTGTGTCGATCCACATGACTCCATTGAAGACTGGAATCCTTGACTTTTGCCAAGCCTGATGTCGTCATCTTTGGAATTACATAATAAATATAATTAAACCAAGGTCATAGGTTAAGCTCATCACTCCAGTATTGCAAAATGTATCGTTCACATGGCAGTAGCTCTCAAGCATCGCTCGAGCACCACTCTTGGAAATTGTGAAATCCCCTAAACTTCTTGGGATAAATTTGGGGATAAACAAAGATAATTTGGAATCTCGAGAGCGTTTACATGGCAGATTTTGATCGAGAACCATTAACTTAAGCAAAAAGTCCTGACACACTAGCAAATAAAATAAATCAAAACGTAAGAAAAATGAACGCGCCGATGAATTATACACAAACAATACATGGTTCACATTTTTCTAACATTTGCTCCGATTGGTTAATAAGAGTGTATGAAACTACTGCAAAAAACATTCACTGGGTTATATTAACTTGTCCACAGTTGGAATATTACACTATCCACCTCATATGGCAGGTAAGACTATAGCAAAACACCTAGTTTGTTTAATAGTTCTTCCACAAATTTATTCAATTCATTTTCACCCTACACATTTGTCTAGGCAAGCTTAAGTTCTGACCATATTTACTTTTGATCGTACTACACAGTTCCGGTTTTAAAATGTCCCACACACAGTCTTATAATTCCAAATGTTACTTTATCTAGTTTTCAAGAACTCATACTGACCATGCATCTTGAAAATAAAGCCCAGGGTAGCTTATACTCAACCAGTGCTCAGACTATCCTAAAATAGACTTTTCAAGGGTGTACATACTCTCCCTTAACAAATAATACTATAAAGTGGAAATATTCAATATTTATTTAGTCGTAACATGATTATATAAATGAATTTCTGAATCTGGGCCATTTATACAGAATTAACACAGATATTTACTGTAATATGTAAAAATCTTTGGGTTAAACATTCCCTTTGCATTAACTTTCACTCTACTTGAACCAAACATGGGGCTTTTTTGGCAAGGGGGAATGAAAGAAGGAAGGAAGGAAGGAAGGAAGGAAGGAAGGAAGAAAGAAAGAAGAAGAGAAAACTTTTTCTCGGGTGCGATTTTGAACCACGGTCCCCTCGGCCCGAGGGGACCGTGGTTCAAAATCGCACCCAAGAAAAAGTTTTCTCCAATGCCAGACATCGTACATGGATTGTTTGCCACTGGAGTCTACTGTGGCCGGGCAAGCTTTCTGGGCCCACGTGTGTTCGCATGATGACACAATCGCATCACATAGGATACCTGCGCTTGCAAATACTTTGTGAAGTGAGTTTTAGTAAGGTTTGGTTCAGTATTATGGTTAGGGTAGCAACACATGCTAAATGTGAAGCACATTCTCAAGTTATTAAATTTCTAACCAGCTCTTTCAAATTTAAACCCACAATCTGAATAACTGCAAATTGCCATTCCAATGCTTTTCATTCCAAAATCAGGTCCAAATCACATCTGAAGTGAACAGCATAAACCATGACACCAAATGATCTAACCTATTTCCAGGGCAGCAATAATATTTAAACCCAGACAAGAGATATAAAACCGCCCACCAAATCTTAACGGAAATGGGAAACACCAGAAAGTGTGGTAGACCATTTCTGAGTTTAGTGCTGATGAAAAGTCAAAATTTATTCTGAAACATTATGCCCAAATGTTAATAAAATGAAGCCTACACACCCAAATGAGTACATGCATACATTGTAGCCTTCCATCATTTATTTAGTTTGGTGGTTCTCAAGATTTTTTTCAAACTAAGGAAAAGGATCTACAGCCCAGAAAGGAAGCTGTATTATGCAGATGCCAGGATCAACGCACTCAAAGGGTTAAGTAATTATTTTTGTAGGCCTACAAAATGCAAGCAAAGGAAATGGTGCAAGGAAATGATAAAGATCTGTGTTGTTCTTGCAGTTTTGTATGAAAATTTACTATTAATTTCCAGGTATAAAATTTTACTCAAATTAATTTCATCTTCTTTCAAATTGAGAACATTGAGAGATTTCTCAAAATCCTTTGAACCCAATAACATAGAAAACTTGTCTTTAGAATGAAAGAACTACAATCCCGAAATATGTCTTGAAACATTAAAAGCGTCTTTAGGGAAAATTAGTCCCCCACTCCCCGTGCAATGTTGAAAGCGTGCAAATGTGTTCAGCGTGTCTCCAAAGTGTCGCAACATTGAATGATGGGGGTGGGGAAGGAAAAGTGTTAATTGATGGCCCAGCTTTCTTCTAATTCCAAATATTGAACATTTTTATCCACATTAAATATACACTTTGGATTTCATTCAAGATGCCTAAAGCGTTTCAACGACATTTTTCGGGGATTGTCTGAGGCAAACGCTAAAATTAACATCTGATTTTAATCTTTTGGCTATAATAGTCCCAAACAAAAATGTTTGGTAGACTCATAACCGGTGCGATCTTACCTTTCCGATGTTGATTAAGATACTTCTTGCATCGATCCCGAGATGCGGAAAAACCAATAGTCATTTTGTCCCACATAAATGAATAAATAACAAAACCCCCGATCCCCGAGTGGACTCACCCATTCGGTGACGTCACACACGATAATCATCCCTTATCCGACTTGGGCAGCCCCTACTCGGCCAAACTTGTAGGGGCGGCGGGGTCGGGATAATCAACATCGAAAGGAAAGGTAAGATCGCACGGTTATGAGTCTACCAAACATTTTTGTTTGGGACTAGACTCAGTACACCGGTCGATCTTACCGCTTCGATGTTGATTAAGATACTTCTTGCATCAACATCTGAAAGATCGATCTAGCAAGTAACCGACGGATGGAGGTACAAGATTGGCCAGCATCTGATAAGGATCGGGAGAGTGGGTAGCATGGTAATCGCGAGGTCAAACTATTTCCCCCCCTCACGGCCGGGAAACAGAAAGACTACGTGAACAGACAAAAACCCCTGAACTGAAAGTGCAGTGGTTAAGAATAGAAACACTGGTTCTTACCATGTTGGAATTCTGACTGTCCGCAAAACACCTGATACCCAACCACCATATTATCTCCGCAGAATAGCCCTGGAGAACTTATCGCCTGGTCGTTGGTTTACGTTTTTGTAGTAAACCGTGGAAAAGGACGACGGGTTCTTCCAAGACACAGCCTGACAAATCTCTTCTATGGGGACCCCCCTATGGTAGGCCCACGAAGATGAGATAGATCTGGTTGAGTGGGCCTTGGGCGGCGTCTTTTGCCCCAGTCCACCAACACCTGGACCAGCCACCGTGCCAGAGTCTGTTTAGCGGCTGGACCGTGCGGTTCTGCGTGAGTGATAAATAAGCGGTCATGAGCCCCTCTTAAGGTTTGTGTTCGGCCAAGGTAGTGCTGTAGCGCCTCACCGGGCACCACAACCTGTCTTCGGCTATTGACGAACCCTGCCCAATACTGGGAAGGAAGAGGGCGAGTGTCGGAATGTACTTCGCTCATTTTTGCAAGGAAATCCGGGCGAAGAAACAGCGTCGCTCCGTTGTTAGTAATACGGAGGCTGACTTCGAGACTGCGTGCAACTCTGAGCAGCGCCGTCTCCAAGCCAACGCCAGAAGAAAGGCCGCTTTAAGAGTGGCGTATTTAAGGGTCGCTTTGACAGGGGCTCAAAAGGGGACCCTTAATATACTCCAAGACTGTGTTGAGGTCCCATGGAGGGACCACCTTCCTTTCGGGCGGGCGCTCGTTGAACATACCGTCGAGAAGAAGACTTAGGGACCCATCTGAATTGATAGTCGACCCGTCTTCAAATCCCGATGAATCGAGAGAATGGCTGACTTATAGTTGGCTATCGTTGCCTGCTGAAGTCCTGACCTGAACTTTTCTGTCAGAAAATCTGCCACTAGAGGCACAGAGGCTCTAGTGGGAGATGTATTTCTCTCATCGCACCATGCGTAGTAGGGAGCCAAGCGCTGACTATCGTGCACGGAGGGTAGACTCGCTCTACCCCGGCGATGAGAGAAGCAGCTTCTGATGAAAAGCCTCCCTCCGCCAGACGTTCCTGATAAGGGCCATGCAGCTAACTGCAGGTGCTCTAGTGGTAGACTTGGTACCTCTCCTCCGGCATCCGGAGTAGATTTGGTAACTCGGGGAGTACTCGCGGCTGTGCCGCTAGTAGATCCACCATCGGTCGAAACCACAGGTGTTTCGGCCAGAACGGTGCTATCAGAATGACGTTGCAATCCTCCTCCCGATCTTGGTCACCACCCTTGCGAGTAGTGAGATCGGGGAAAGCGTAAGCAGTCATTCCTCCCAGTCTCACGGACAGAGCGCCCACGGCGAATGCCTGTGGGTCTGCGACCCTCGAGCAGTACACCGGCAGCTGATGATTGCGATGAGATGCGAACAAATCTATCGAGGGGTGGTACATCACCTCGTATATCGTCTGGGCGACCTGCGGAGCAAGGGACCATTCTGTAGGTCCCGACACCTTTCCTCGTGACAGATCGTTCGCGAGGATGTTGGTGACTCCCGCTATGTGCATCGCTCTCAACGTAATCTGCCTGGCCTTGCACCACCCTATCAGGCGTAGTGCGTGCAGGCACAACCGTGGTGACCTGGTGCCCCCTTGTCTGTTGAGGTAGGCCACCACGGTTGTGCTGTCCATTTGGACAACGATATGAGATCCCACGATCACCTTCTCGAAATGCTGGAGAGTTCTCTCCACTGCCCAAAGTTCGAGAAGGTTGATATGGAACTCCGTCTCCGTGGCCGACCATAGGCCCGAGACTGAGTCCCGTGGATGTGGCCCCCAGCCCAGCTTTGACGTGGCCGGTCGTCACTACGTGACGCACCGCTGGTGCAGGAACCCTGACACCTTGAGTCAAATTGGGCTGATGGGTCCACCACCAGAGTTCCTCTCGCGCGATCTCCGACATCGGAACCGCGAGGGATATTGGGTGACGACTGGGCCTGTAAAAGGCTAGAAGGTGTAGTTGTATAGGCCTCATGTGAAAGCGGCAGTACGGTACGAGGTCTACCATACTGGCCATAAGGCCCAAAACCTTCATCCATGCCACAGCGGGTGCTCCCTCTGACTCGGCCAAGACTCGGGCACACCTCGCCATGTTCGTCACCCTCTCGGGTGAGGCGCCGCGATCCCTCCTTGAGGTTGATCTGGGCCCCTAAGAATAGTGGTGTCTCGTCGGGACCAAATTGGATTTCTTTGACGTTGATCAGAAATCCCAGGTCCCGCACCGTCACGGACTACTAACTCCACGAGACACTGTGTCTCCAGTGGGGTGCGTCCGTAAATGAACCAATCGTCCAGGTAGCAACACATGTTGACTCCCCTGCGCTTCAGGTACGCTGCCACCGCCCTGACCAGGAGTGTAAACACTCTGGGGAGGTGGACAAGCGAATGGCAGGCATCGAAACTGGTAAGTTTGACCCTGTACCTTGAAGCGTAGAAACCTCTGATCTTGAGGTGCGATCGGAACATGCAGATATGCGTCCGAGAGATCTAGCGATGCCGCCCACATACCCTTGATGGGGCAGGCTAGCACCGGCGAGAGTCTCCATTCTGAACCTCTTGGGCCTGATGAACTCGTTCAACGGCTTGAGGTTCAGAATGGGCCTCCAGTCGCCGGTCTTCTTTGGAGCCAGAAAAAAAGTGCTCCAAAACCCCTTGGTGAAAGGGGGGTAGACCGGGACAATCGCTTGCCGTGAGAAGCTGAGTGACCTCTGACAGTAGTGCCCGACGCTGGGGGCCGTCTGGCGGCACTACCGTGGACCTCTGAATCGTGCAGGCGCACGAGGGGTGGCTGGTAAATTCCAGTCTGTAACCCCCACTGACCACTGACAATACCCAGGCGCCCGGTGAGATGGCATGCCATCTCTGGGCGTAATGCACAGCGGCCGCCCACAGGGGAATCCCTGTGGAAGTCCAAACCTGCCGGCATGGACTGTCGACCGCCGTGCCCTCAGGACCGATCTGGTTTGCCACCCTTAGAAGAACGGCTCTTCGTAGGGGGCTTGCCATACGATCCAGCACTACTCTTGCGCTTCCCAGATTTTTTGGGAGGTGCTGGAGCAGCCTCGGGCGCGGGTGCAGTCTGCGGTGCGCGTCCTGCTGAAGCCGGAGCTGGCGCTGAAGAACGCTTAGAAGACTTCTTCTTCTTGTGCTTCTTCTTCGCCTTACTGCCCTTCCCCTTGGTCAGGGCAGCCTCTGACTTCTTCAGAGTGCTCTCATTGGTGGCCTTTTTCGCCCGGTCCTCCACCGTAGCGCAAAAGGCCTGTCCAAAGAGTAGCCCCTGTCCCACCGAGTCTGACTTCTTCATTGCTTCAGCAAAGTCGGAGCCGTAAGTTGACTGGAGGGACAGACAGGCATTCTCCGGCGGCGAGATGACATCCTATGGGCTAGGCCCATAGAACTCTCGTTGAGGTTAGCTGTTAGCACCGCTAACAGATTAACCTCGCGGAAGAGTTCGACGTTGCCCGTGGTCGTTCGCTACCTTCCTACCGAGGTGCTCGGCAAGCGTGGTAGCGACGCTAGAGACTCTGATAGCGAGCGTGCTCGCTTATCGATGAGCTTTAGCTCCTCCTCCCACTGGGGGGAGAACGACCCGTGCGCCTTGGCCGCTAGCGGCAGGCGCTTGGCAACGTCTGGATCCATGTCAGGGACCCTGAGGTAGGTTTCGTAGTCCTCCTGCGAAACACGCAGTGGAAGCGTGCAAGCACGCGGCTTCGAAGCTCCAGCGAGCCTGACAGCCCACGAAACCTACCCTTGAGGTCCGCCGGGAATGCAAGTGCGAGCGACCCTTGTGTGGACGCGCTAGCTGGGCATCCTACTGAAAAGATGCCCTGGTCCTCCTGAACGGACTCCTCCTGAGAGAAAGCCAGGCCCAAACCTTGGGCCACACGGCTCATCACCTCAGCGGTGTCCGCAGGCAGACCATTGCTAGCGAGTTCCTCACGGGAAGCGGGGAAGGATACCTGAAGCTAGCTGCACAGTCTCATCAGACTGTGAGTCGCTACTGGTTTCATCTTCCGACTCCTTTCCCTCGCCTTCAGACTCTGACTCACTCTCTGATGAGGAAGAGATCTGACGACGGGCATCTGAAGGTGGACAGGGAGGTGTCGCCACCGTGTGGCTAGCCAACTGAACACCAGCAGAAGAGGGAGTACTCCGCTAGACCCCGAGATGCTAGCTATAGCACCCGGGATCCGTGACGCTCTCGCTGCTGTCGCCCTAGCCATAGCAGTGTGCGGCCTACCCTGAGCTGTATCAGGGTTAGCCACTCGCCGCCGGGTTGGGTAACAACTGGTGGTACTGCTTGCCCAACGCTAGGCGGCACTTGCCACGGTGCTAGACCGTGGAAGAAACCACCCTGCGGCGGATACCACGGGGCATACCCTGTTGGTAGCTGACCCTGAAAGGATCCGCCACCAGGGAAACCCCATGGAACGGCAGTACCAGTACCGCCTCCCCCTGTTGCCACAGAGACTGTGGTAACCAGGACGCAGTACTGCGGTACCTGCGTGGTTGTAGCGTAGGTGCCCGGTAGGGCTCCCGGCGCGCACCACTGTACCCATGCCTCACAGCGTTCCCCGCTAGAGGATCAAGCCGTGTGTATGGGTACCCCACTATACTGGCTGTCCCTTGGCTAAAAGGAGCTTGCCTAGTATCACGGGTAGCTGAGCGTGTATACCCTCGATCAGTCACCTCGCTACCTGAATAGGCAGTATCAATCAATGGAGCCATGCTCCGCTGAATAGATAGTGATCGATCATAAGAGGGTAATTGACCCATTGACTGTAATGGATCACCCACGCTCCGCTGGCTCTCGAGGACATAAGTGGGTTGTTGATCAGCCAGGCTGTTCAAACTACCTACCCTAACCTCTTGAGCCTCGCCCAAGGTCGCTGTGTGTGGCGGACCACTCACGGCAGCTATGGGCGCGTGCATAGTGGCTACCACTGAAGTCAAGCCGTAGCTCGTCTCGGTAGCTGCCACTGTTTGCACTTGGGTCGCTGTCCCGTGAGAGACTGCGAGCCCAACCCGGTATAGCCGCTAGCCAGTCCCGGAGGACAGCCGGCAGCCACTCCAAGGCCCAGGGAATCACTCGGCGGCCCCACCATGGAACGCTGCCGCGTGTGACAACCCCAGTTGGTTCTGCTAAGACTACACCCGAGCGTTAGCCCGGTATCGTCTCTGCTAAACCCATGCACGTTTTCATTCGACCCTTGCGGGAACGAAAAGCGTGCTGCGTGTCGTGGATCAACCCAGGCAAGCCCGGGTTCCACTGGCACGCTGCGTGCTACAGACCGGCCGAGGCAAGTCCGCTGCACGCTGTATGCTAGGATTCAACCCAGGCAAGCCGGGTACCCTTGGCATACTGTCCGTCGCCGGCTACTTCCGCTGGTGCTAGACCCGCTCGTTCGCCAGCAATAGACGGGTGTCCACCTGCAAGAAGCTCGCTAGAGATCTCACTGGTAGACTGGTACTCGCCTGTTAGGGCAAGTACCGCCCTGCTGCCTGCTACTAGCTTAGACGTTAAGTCAGTGCTTTCGCTGGCTGCTAGGCCTTCGGGCTCGCTAGCAGTCCCGGAGGGTCCGCCTGCTTGCCCGGGACCGGAGCCCCAGAGGTTACCTTAGCGTGGCCCTTGCCGGCCGCGCTAGTACCTACCATATCAATCTTACCTGTAGGCTTCTGTTTCTTAGTCTTCGTCTTCTGTCTGTGTCGAAGACCTAAACGAGCGCTACTTTCTAAATACTCGAAGTGGATGTCCGATAAGCCTATGCAAAAGGAAGCACACTTATTTGATTTAGAGCAATCCCTGTGGGTGTAGCAGAGTGGATGCGGGTCCCACTCTGCCACAAGGGAAGGGCATGATTGACAAGGCCTGGACATTGTAGTAATCGGGAGCGTACAGCACTACCCCCGAACACAAGCTCAAGCCCAATAAACAGACCCACACGCACAGTGGCTGACGCTGATGTAGTGGTATGATATAAAAATATATATACAAAGGGATGAAAAACTGAAAACCTTTTGGGGAAGATTTGTCAGGCTGGTCCTTCGAAACCCACGAACTCTTAGCAGTAACTCGTCATCAGACGCGTACTGAAAGATATAACGATAGAGCACACCATAAACATAGCGATAATCACTCACCATACATGTATACACAGTACTGTACAAACATCTATTGTAACTTACTAGTCTGCTATAGTTGTTTTACGTGAGAACAAAATTAAAATGGCGTCCTAAGGGCGGCCATTTTGAAAACGTGTGTCCCGTATACGAACGGAAACACACATACAAGCTAAGTTTTTGGATCGTTTTTGTCACTTTTCTAGTCAGAAAAATGTCGTCAAAACTATCTCCCTAGCGACTATACTGGCTGGTTTTTACCTCAGTGTAACAAACAAACTGTATATCTCGTCCTTTGGTTCGTAATGATACTTAGCGTTGGTAAAGAAAAATCCACACGTCTATCTCATCTAGAAACCAAGGAGGATAAGGGATGATTATCGTGTGTGACGTCACCGAATGGGTGAGTCCACTCGGGGATCGGGGTTTTTGTTATTTATTCATTTATGTGGGACAAAATGACTATTGGTTTTTTCCGCATCTCGGGATCGATGCAAGAAGTATCTTAATCAACATCGGAAACGGTAAGATCGACCGGTGTACTGAGTCCTTTAAAACTACTTGATAGAATCACTCCAAATTTTCAATGAATATTAGTTAGCGCATAAGCTATGATGTGGGTATAAAATAAAACAACTAATTGTATCAATTTTGACTATATCGCCCTGCACTACAAGCAGCTTGCACCCATCACCTGTGTATGTCTACAATCATAGATTGAATACAATAGCGCTCTTTTCAAACATACTAATCTTACAGATGTGAGTGATCAGCATGATATAGTTCAATGCATAGGTACCAGCGTGAAAAATTTTCCATGACTATTCATTAATAGATAGGCTATGATGTGGGCACAAAATAAAACAACTCATCTTTTATTTAGGTAGTGGTCAAATAATTCTTTTGTACTCCATCCATTTGCATATCTTCTGGAGCGTGCCTATAGAGGAGATGATTTGAACTAATGACCTTATGTGCAAGCACTCTAAAAGTAAAATACTTATGAAACGTATGAAACTTGAACGGGGTGGGGGTGTGTGTGGGTGTGTGTATTTGTGTGTGTGTGTGTGTGGGGGGGGTTATCTTACAATTGCTATAGTGCCCATATTCATGACCTTTAAAGATGTCCGGATCTATGTTTGTCTTTATTACAATTTAAAACAAAAACAATTAATTATCATGCCATAGATAAATTAGGGTTTTAAAACTTATTTTCGTGTTTCATAATGTCAATTGTCATGAATACAGAAGAATAGTTTATCTTACAATTGCTATAGTGCCCATATTCATAACCTTTAAAGATGTCCGGATCTATTTGTGTCTTTATTACAATTTTAAAAAATCAATTATCATGCCATAGATAAATTAGGGCTTTAAAACTTATTTTCGTGTTTCACAATGTCAATTGTCATGAATACAGAAGAATAGTTTACTGTTTTGAATAAGTCACACACAAAAAAAAGGAAAAAAAAGGTGAAACTGTTGAGGCTCGAACCACTAGCCTTCCGTTTCACCGTCTGAAGTACTGTCCATTACACCACGCTGTCATGTTGAAATAATTACGGGATTCCGTGATATATGGGTGCGCATTGCATTCTCGTGATTATGAAAATGGTAAATCTCGACAGGCGATTTACATTTGCTAAAATCAGTAAAATGTAAATAATGTTAGAGCTAACAAAACGTAAAATAGTAAAATTAGATGTAGTTTTTAACAAGCTTTCAAACAAAACACTTTACAAATAAAAGTTGACACCAAATCGGCCTAAATTATGAATTTTGTCAACGGTTTACCATTTCTAAATTAAAGAAACTCCTTGTATTAATATTCAGTATTAGGGTCGGTTCATAGTAAATATTCGAAGGCGAATATTCGGCTTCGAATACTTTTTGTGACGTCAAAATATATACGGCAACGAATAAAATATGATGACACGTCGAGTTGAATCGGATTAAATATCGCGCAACTGATAGCGAGATACTATTGATTTATATGAAAGGCTCGAGGTCACCTGAATATCGTTCGACGAACTTGATGATTTCAAAAATCCCCAATGAAAATTAAGGGATCTGGAATGAGCGTTTTGAGCGTTTCGACAGTATTTTTGTGGGACATGAGAGCACATCAGACATATCGAATTACATTATGAATACGAAGAATGTCTTTCTGATATCAAATAATTTTAATTTTTTGAAATTCACGATATAATACAAATTTTATGACAAATTATTAAAATTTGATATTTTTCACATATTGATATATAACAGTCCTCGAAGTAAATATTATAAATCTAATGATATTTTCTTAAAGTGTATGTAGCTGGGAGGAAAAGCCGACGATCAATTGAAAATTTTGCCCTTTCATATTGAAGATATGGATTTTTTCCCAAAAGGACCTAATTTTTTGTGTGTTTTGGGAAAAATCCATATCTTCAATCTGAAAGGTCAAAATTGTCAATTGATTGTAAACTTTTCATCCCACCTACATACACTATAAGTATCATCAGATTTACAAAGTTTGCTGTAGTGATGGTAAGTAATGTTTTATGCAAATAATATGATCCAAATTCAGATTTATGCCTCCACCCCGGTTTTACATAAATAATGTTTGGCCCCAGTTCTAGGTCCCCATATGCATCTGCCCCTGGCAGAGGATGTGTGAGGGTCAGGGGGTGGTAAATCATTGGTTATTGATATAAAAATGCGTTTGCCATGGAGGTTCACCCATTTTTGTCATCTTTTCCGCACTAGCTGAATTCTTGACGTTTTTGGCACCTATAAACGATGTTATTTTGGGCGGAATAAAGATGTAATGCGTTGTTATCAGTCAAATTCATAATTATAATTAATAATTAAGAGGGCAAAATAAGTAATATGTAGGAATGGATATATAGCGCTTTGCAATGAATATCTTCATAAACTATGCAGAACAACCAAAACCACGAGCGTTGGTACCCTATCATTGCGTGTTCTTTTAAAATTAATTCTTGTTTATTTCTATAATTTGTGAATCAGGCATTAAAACACACTTAGGGCCTAGCAATGTAGGCCTACACGAGTTCGGAACGAGACTTTTTATCTTTTGACGCGTATTTCGGTCAAATGCCAAAATTGATTGCTCAATGAATCATGAAATGAGAGCAATACTACTTTGATGATACCGATCTCAAGTGGATATCAGCCAATGAAAAAAGTATTTACCGGAAATATATTTGTGGGAGTTGAATTTTGTTGAACTCGACAGATATATATTTGGTGGGTCACCGTGGGTGGTCTCATATATAACATTTGTGAGGGCTGTCATATTTGTCGTCGCTTCAATCATATCTTATGATATTTATTTAATAAATAAATAAATAAATAAATAAATAAATAAATAAATAAATAAATAAATAAATAAATAAATAAATAAATAAATAAATAAATAAATAAATAAATAAATAAATAAATAAATAAATAAATAAATAAATAAATAAATAAATAAATAAATAAATAAATAAATAAATTAATTAATTAATTAATTAATTAATTAATTAATTAATTAATTAATTAATTAATTAATTAATTAATTAATTTATTTAATTATTTATGCATTTATTGACTTATTTATTGACTTATTTATTTATTATTTATTTATTTATCTGTTGACTCATTCATTTCTTGATTTGCTTAACAGTTGAAACCTACAAGAAGGTATGGGTCAACCTCCGCGCCTGTTACAGGCAGGTCGTAAATGCCCCGAAAAGCAAATCTTTTTGACTCCTATTCAGGTCAGGGGCGTAAGCAGAACTGACCTTCCGGGGGGGGGGGGGCAAGATTGAAAAATTTCCCAATTTCTGATCAAAAGTTTTAGTATTTATGTTTGAGAGAAAGCTCGCTTGCCACGAAGCGTTAAACGGGTGGAGTCGTTGGGGTCCAGGGGCAAAGCCCAGGCGGGGGTCAAGGGGGCTGAGCGCCATGAAGTTCCTGGTTTATGGCATAATAGAAAATATCAGTGTTTCAGAGTACAAATTTCACAATGAAAGTAGTAGGCCTATAGATCTTCTTCTCTCTTTCTTTCCCTTTTCTTTTTCTCCCTTGAGTCCCTTCCTTTTCTCTTCTCCCTTCCCCTTTTCTTCCCTCTTTTTATTTTCTTCTTTCCCTTTCTCTTCCCTCTTTCTTTCCTTTTTTTTTCTTCTCCCTTCCCTTTTTTCTCTTCTTTCCCTTTCTCTTCCCTCTTTTCTCTCTTTCCCCCTTTTCCCTTTCCCAATTTTTGACTCTTCTTCCAGGTTTTTTGTGTCCGGGGCAGCTTGCACCCCCGGCCCCCACTGGTTACGCCACTGCTCCTATTTAGACCCATTTATATAGACATTAAATCATGACAATAGTTCAATAGAGTTTACCTATTATGATTTTATTAACTTCGTTAAAGAAATTCTCTAAATTTTGCTTACCTTGGTCAACGGGCAATACTTGTTAACAGTCGGGCAACGCTGTGAATTGTAGAAATATATCTTTCTCCGGTTCATAGTTTTATATTGAAGCCGCATATATTTTGACGCCTAAAAGCGTATTGAGCGAATATTCGCCTTGAATATTCACTTTGAACCGCCTTTAGGCTAGGGTAAACCGTCAAATCACTATGTGATTCAATGGGACGATTTACAATCGCACTTTACCATTTCACGCAAATAAAATATCAATTTTAAAGATATCTCTGCATGAGTAGGCCTACTTCATAAGCGTACTAATGCGATTTTGTTTTTCGTTCGTTTTGTTTTGTTTTTTACTCGGTGGTGCGTTGGTCTGGAAAAGGTGAAAAAGGTCGTTTTTTGACTATATTGCCCTGCACTGCAGCGTTCACGCGATACCTATGCATTGAACTATATCATGCTGATCACTCACATCTGTAAGATTAGTATGTTTGAAAAGAGCGTTTTTGTATCAATCTATGATTGTAGACATACACAGGTGGGGGTGCAACCTGCTTGTAGTGCAGGGCGATATAGTCAAAATTGATGCAATTAGTTGTTTTATTTTATACCCATATCATAGCTTATGCACTAACTAATATTCATTGAAATTTTGGAGTGATTCTATCAAGTAGTTTTAAAGTTATAGCCAAAAGATTAAAATCAGATGTTAATTTTAGCGTTTGCCTCATACAATCCCGAAATATGTCTTGAAACATTAAAGCGTCTTTAGGGAAAATTAGTCCCCCACTCCCCGTGCAATGTTGAAGCGTGCAAATGTGTTCAGCGTGTCTCCAAAGTGTCGCAACATTGAATGATGGGGGTGGGGAAGGAAAAAGTGTTAATTGATGGCCCAGCTTTCTTCTAATTCCAAATATTGAACATTTTTATCCACATTAAATATACACTTTGGATTTCATTCAAGATGCCTAAAGCGTTTCAACGACATTTTTCGGGGATTGTAGTTCTCAAGTTCCAAAGAACGTCAAGAACTATCTAAGGAACTAAACCAAAGAACACCAAGAACCAATAAAAAAACATTCAGAACTCTCCGAGAACCACAGAACCAAAGATGAGAACTATATCTCAAGAACCAACAAAATAACATTGAAAACTATCTCAAAACAACTGAACAATTTTTGAGTGATTGTGACCAACATTTCAAAATAGACTTGCAGTATAATGAAATCCCAAATTTGTCAATTTTTAAACTTTTTGTTTCCCATGCAGATATGATACCAGCTGTATGTGTTGCTATCTTCAGGTGATAAACCCAGGCAAGAACCATTTCCTATCCACACAGGATGAGGAATTGGCTGATGTTGGGTTTACTGACATAGATATCGCTAGTCAAACCACCACAGAATATTTCCTCTCTCTCTCTCTCTCTCGCAAAATTGTGAAGTAGATTGTGCAACAATGTTCCATGAATGTAGAGCAGGTTATTTCATTGGTAAGGCCCCTAACAGTCAATTTTGAGTTTCCCGTCACATAATTTCTGAAAACAAGTGAGGTAACTTTTTCATTATTCATTATTTTTCTGCCTTTCATTATATGACCAACATGCATGTAAAATGTGTTGTTATTTGCCACTCACTCACTTGAAGATGGATGTTTAGCCCAAATGAGATTCAAAAGTACCGGTATATTAAAAAGAGTCTGCAAGGTTGACAGCAAAATGCATGTTTTTATTTTTATTTTTCCACAAAAAATAAAGGGATATTCATAATTTTTTTTGCAAATATAACCAATTTTTATCAGTATTTTTTGGAAAATCACAATAATGAATTCAAGTGAGGGTCAGAAAATGAAGTGAGGGCGGGTGACGGGAAACTCAAAATCGACTTTCCTTGGCCTAATGTATCAAAATGTATCCTGATTTTTTACCATTCATAACGTGCTGTTTGTACCCTATAGTAAGTGAAATTATTTTAAATGTGGTTTAGAGTTAAACTACTAAAAGTACAGATAATATGGAATCCACAATGGTAATCACATAACAATTAAGTCTTTTCTATTTAAATAAGAAATTCTTTAGACTTGTAATGTAAATGACAATTTGGATATACAATGCCAAATGTGTTGTGTGTCTCCTCTTCCTTTTGTTCACTCCCAACCTTGGAAGCAAAATTGAATACTTGATATAACAATTTTTGCATATTTTGGAGTTCCACTAAAACCCTGAGCTGTAAATTCCAGCAAATCAGTGAATAAATAACAATAATGACAAAATAATCATGTTATCTGTTTCAATGATTGTTGTCAAAAGAACACAGAATGTGAGCAGATAATTAGGATCTTTTTTGAATGGCTTTTCAAGTGGATTTGACAGGATGTTGCTATTTCTCCACAAGACTCCATCCATCAGAAACCAGCTCATGCAATTGCTACAAAGTGGTATTGGTCATGCCCTTTTGAGAAAATAATCTTGTTCTTGATTTATAGCTATTTGTCATGCTACATAGCAGTTTCCCTTTTGACCATCATGAAATGATGGACATGTTACGGGGAGGGTGGGACGGGGGAGACAGAGGGGGGCACACACCCTGGGCGTCACTCTTAGATGGTGGCGCCAAATTGACCAATTCAGCATCGGTTCTGCACCCCTCCTAACCTAGCGATGAAAATCTAAATTTTTCCATGCTTCAGCACAAAATCATTTGAAAAATCAATTAAAGACCAATATTCAACTTCATTATAATCAAAATTAATGAGTGATAGGCCCTATTTGTGCAAATTTAGGGGCAACATTATGTATCCTTAGCCCTGAGAGCCACATGAGATTGTAAGTTGCATGTGGTACGTTGCATCTACAATGACATCATACTATGACATCATCAGTATGGTATTAATATGCAGAAAAAGTTTTTTATTCTGAGTACTAAATCCGTACAAAAATACAAATCAAGGAAATAATGCAAACAATGCTTTAACCCAGTTAACTGGTCCAGTTAACCTAAATCATCTGAAGCCCAAAGGCAGAATTAATAAGGCAAACGTTTATTGCCCACTTTTTGAACCAACCAAATAACCAGTTCATTACCAGTGATTACAGCAACAACTTGTGATGAGCAAATGGTACATGTACAAGATCATACAGGGATAATGTGTATCGGACCCCCTTCACACAGAGCCTGAAGACGACTTTATAGTCCACTTCATTTGTATCTTTAGAAACAGGGTCGCCGCATTTTGAACGACTTCAGTAGTCGACTTCTAATGACGAACCAGTACCACAGAAACTTTTTGTCGAATTCGAACTCAACTTCAAACTGGACTTTTGAAGTGTAAACGAATACACAATTTATTAGAAATTGAGTTCATAATCTTGATGGTTATTTGAAGCATGAGCAAGTGATGACATAAAACTCTGAGTTCGCAATCGACTGCTGTGCAAACATCCCGTCAACAAATTATTTATGCTCATCCTTAGTCCCAATCTGAATTCGATACGCAATTAAAGTCAACTTAGTCTATGTGTAAATGGGGTCTTATTTGTATACCACCTATTAATATACAAATTACAACCAAGTTCTTGCTGTACTTTCTGCTCTGTTTCCACCTTCATGGAACAGGTTGCTTGACCCCGGTGGGGGAGGGAGGGGGGTACTCAAAAAAGGACCCATCCATATACCAAAATAGGACTAGAAAAGGGGTCAAAAATTCTACCCATGTTTACTGCACATCCCCAAATGGTTGTATTTAAGAGGGGGTTACCCACAAAACACGTTTAGCCTCTTTATCATACATAAAGGTCCATTATACTGGAAACTTTGAAACAATGACTAGAAGCCAGACCATTGGACTAAGGACCTATTACCGTAACCACTCGGGTATAAGCCCACCCCCCTAGATGGCAGATTTCACTTCAAAATGGGGGGGCTTATACCCGGGGAGGGGCTAGTACTTGAATTTAGAAATAAGAAAAATCATCCCCGGGAATCATCCCCATTTGTATATGCCCAATGTACCAGTAATTTCTATCATCAGATGTCAATTTCTTAACATTAAAAGTGTGGACTGTTAATTATCAGCTGATATTTTTTTTTTATTTGTTCTTAAATGTGAGAGAAAAGCATTGATTTGTTTTAAGAACTTGGCCAAAATTTAGTACTGGGCTTATAGCCGAGTGCACCCTTGTTCCCAGAATGTTTTGAAAAATAGGGGGTGGGCTTATACCTGAAGGTGGGCTTATACCCGGGTGGTTACGGTATATAGACCTACAAATATTTTCTTCTACCTTTTTCCTACATTAAAACAAGCACATACAAATGTTGATACATATAACTTGCATAATTGAACCTTTTGTTATTATGAACCTTTTGTTATTATCTGAATTGTACTCACTGCCTATTGCATAGTGTTTCCAGCCACACTTCAAGAAACCAACTCATATTAATGACTCAAAAGTCTTTTGTAGTTGTAAATTAATCCCTAAAGAAGGTGAAATCCTGAAGCCCATTCTCCAAATATCTTAGTAATGATCTAACTATGAGCAATTCTTACTGGATGAATCAAGGTAAGTAATAATGCTGTTGGCCATGCACCATTGTCATTAAAAGTCAAACTGAATAGGCTTTTGAAAATCTCATCAAAAGATATATAAATTTGCACCACTCTAATCCATTTGTACCAATCAAATCCATGGTGCCGATCAAAGCAAAATAAATAGAGGCCATTTTTATTCCTTGGATTGGAATGGCCTTGGTGTGAAAAGTGAAACTAGATTGAATAGGCTATCTGGACTACACTTCTGCATTACTCAGGATGTGTGTATGTATAATCAAGCCCAGACCAGATTCATACTTTTTATTTGACGCTGTAATTTGACTAGTATTCATTATTCAATCTATTTCCATTCTATTTCCACTCATTTTTAATTTCTCATTTTTAATTTCTTAATGAAATTTTTTTCATTTTTAATGAACTCAAAAACTTGTAATCGTAAGTGCACGCTGGTTCGAATCCACAAGGACCGATTCTTTTCTCTACTTTATTATAGTGTCAGTTTGCCTAATCTCCATATAGAGGCCGTCAGCGTGACGTCATTTGCCGCCATCTTGTGGATACACGCTGTGATGGTTGTTCGATCTCCATGCGTGGACAGCAAAATCACCGTGTTAATGCGCCCTGCGTGTAGTATCCGACGCATGAACACGCAGATCATTTGTACCCACAAGATGGCGAAAGGCTGACGGCCTCTATTCCTAACAAATGTTTGTTGATGTCAAATTGATAATATATTTCCACCAGATATTCAATGTTAAATGCCTGTATAAATTCATTAAATTGTCATCAAACATTTAATTGTTAGTAGATCAAAATTAATTGAAACAGATTGAATAACGAATAGTTTTTGCAAATATTTGATGTCAATATAATTATATGGTGTATGATTCTGCCTTTACAGACAGCAGGCATGGGTTTGTTTCAATTTATTGAGTGTTTAATCTTAGGGAAGTAATATAGATAACACACAATTGTACATGTGAGAGAATGCAAGAAAGTTGTAAGTACACTGACATATTGAGGCATTGATATGTATATGTGATCAGTCTAATATGCAGGTCTAATGTTGCAAATTATAAAATTTCAAAAAGTGCATTTGGATGGAAATCGCTAGAATCAAAAGTCATTTTGTGTATACATCTGTATGAGTTGTACTCCTCTTGCATCAATGATGGCTCCCCAAAACGGCCTATTCTGCATGCTGGTCTCAATTTCTGCAACTGTATATTCTGTGTCTTCTTGAAGTAGATCCACAAAGGACTTCCTGAGCAGGGATGTCCTTTTTGGTTCTTTTTCCTTGTGCGGGATTCCAAGTAACCAAATAAGTTATTCTTTCTTCCAAGCCTTGTGGTGATTTTTGAAGTTACAATACAGGTGAAATGTCCCCATACAATAATCTTTATTGGTCATGTTTTTTCCAGCTCACACTTACATGTAGTGCATTTACCTGCAAATGAAGATGCACACCCATAAATACAATGATAACCAATGACACCTAGCAACCAAAGACTTCCATGGTTCCCTTTAGGTACTGTGGTCCATTGCAAACATAAATAAGACAGGACAGGTGTTTGCCGGTGTAAAGTCAGGTCTCGGTTTGATAGTAAAAAGTCAAGTGGATCCCTGGTTTGGAGTTTAGCTTCGGGTGTGCAAGATCCCTTTGATAGGAAAAAGTTGTAGGGACTCCTTCGCAGCCTCGCAGAAAAGTGGTAGGGTGTGTGGTCAGGCAGGTGAGAGAATACAACCAAGAACACATACTGCTTGGGGCAGGCATAAATAAAGCAAGATTTTTGGTCATGACAAAAAAGCTTCACATTATAATTAAACCTTTAAGCATATTGGGGAAAACATGGAAATCACCAAAATCACATGCATGTCATTGGTGGATATTCAATGGTCAATTAAGTAGATATAGCTCAAACTATGCAAAATCAAATTGAGCTTCAATCAAACTTGCATCTTAAAACACCCAAATGTGCATTATATTTTGATACTACAATGTAGGCCTACGTGAATTACAAAACATGAAGCCATCTTCTCATATCAAAACAAGCCAAGATACAGGGATCAGTGCATCTCCAGGAAGTAATATACTGAAGAGGTTTAATAATGGCTCTACATGATATAACACTACATAACAACATACTACACCAATGTACCAACTTTTCCTATATACCAAGGACTTTGTGATGTAGCTGGCTATCTGTCATGTAGGCCTATTGATAAGTAATTTCAAAGTGTTGCCAAAATTTGGTAGGAGCAAGGAGTGGCAAATTGATTCACCAAGCTGCAGTCAATGACTCTTGTGTAGGCCAATTTTTAACCAACGGCTAAATAGAAAATATTACAGAATGGAAAGAAAAGCACCCTAACATGCATAATTAGATCATTTCAATTACATGAATTGATATAGTGTAAAAAACACCACTTTTGCCTATTTTCCAATTACTTCATGAATTGACCATATTTTTCTTTTACTATAGGCACTTCAGAGACTCACAATTTGACAAACAATTGACAACACCATAAGAAGTTCACTAGTCCATGTAATTCTAAGAAAGCACTGCCACATCTAGACACTTGAAAAAAGTACCTGAATTTTATGTACTCTCATCTGTAGACCATAGCATGAGAGTTTTCTAAGATGTAATAGGTGATTCTTCTAGTCTAGGTGTGGGTGGGGTGGGGGGCATTTGTAACATTCCGAGGTGGATATCATGCTTAAGTGCAATTGAGTAAAGTCCGATGTATACTCCACTTTGCGACCGCGATTTCGCAGGCCGCGAAGTAATTTGAGCTGAAAAAAGCGGGTTTCTTCGCTTCGCGTAGAGTTGGATTTGGTTCAACTTTTGGGGGTATGCCAGCGAAGTTTCTATATGAAAGCACAGAGCGGGCAACAATTCTTCGCGATACTCGGCGATATTTTGATAAAGTATACATGAATGCCTTTAATTTTTTCATCACAGCTTCTCGCGAAGTGGAGTATACATCGGACTTAAAAAGGGTAGTTTCACGGGCAAGCGATGTACACGAGGAGTTCAAAACCGACAAAAATCAAAATCAGATGAAAGGGTATGTTTGACAGTACCTCGAACATACGCTCGAAAAGCATAAAAAATGGCAAATAATACTTTTTTCGTTAGTTTAGGGTATTAAAACGAGATCAAAATACTAGTTGAAAGGTTTGAGAAAGGCCTCGAAAAATACTTGTTTAGGGTGCATTTTGAAAGTCCATGCATGAGCACAATATCCACCTGCCTTCTTGTAAACCCAATTGTGCAGCTAAGTCATGGCACTAGCAACACTTGTTTTCAGATGTTCCAATATCAATCATAGGCCTATCAATAAGTACAGAACCTTTACCATGTTTTAGAAGTAGATCATTGATAGGTATCTCTAAATCAATATTTGAATTTGATGTGGCATTCGGTAATCGTGTTCAGCTCTTTGATACCATTGCATAGTGTTAGAACTAAACATGGAAATGCCCACCCCTAAAGCGTTGTTCCAGCCAGGCCATGTCAATAATTCAACTAAAAGAATCAATAATAAGGATAGAAATAAACATGTTTTGGGGGACCTTCAGAACCCTGGCTTCATAAGTGTGAACTAATTTAACATTTTTAATTACCGATCAATTGTAGACTTTGCAGTGCCAAGAGGAGCATTTTCCATCAGCCTTGGACCGGTCTTTACCCCAGTTTCTCTCCATTTTCTGTGCAATAAATGCCAAATTTTAGGAAAATTTCCTCCCCTCCCCATATTTATTTTGCCTTTTACAGGCCTGACCGATCCAAATTTTGTATTTTGGGAGAATTTTTTTGCTAAAATCATGTAAAATCAGCTGTTTGGGGCCAAAATTGATTAATTTTTACTGAAAATTTTTGGTAAAAAATTCAGAACATTTTCAAAATATGAACTTGCAAAAAACAGGGTTTTACTCATCACCTTAGATATAAATTTTAGTATCATCTTGTGGTAGCAAATGAAAACATACTGTCACAAAAATTTTGCAACCTGATATGATGATATCTGTTAAAAATAGATTTCCATAAAAATATAATTACAATATCATCATCCTCACCCTCCCCAGTCCGCACCCATTATGATGATGGGATCCAAGCAAAACACAGTAACACTTCAGGGAAATTCTTGTGGCTGCAGATAGATGGGAAAGAAGACAGTTACTACCAGTGACCTCCTACCCATTTCCTATTGGCAAGTAAACACAACATTTCCTTTTATGGCCTTATCTATCTAACAGATCATTGCAGATAGGCAGTCCCAGAACATAATGAACTTGGGACTATGGACTACTCCCTAATAATTTTAGTGCCATATGTACTCTCGTATATAGTAGGCCTTCATAGTAATATCTGCCTGTTACATATTACACATGGCTGATATATGTACAGTCATCCATTTGTATATTGTAGGCAGTAATTTGGCGAGATTGGGACTTGTGGTTCCCCTAAAAGGGGGAAGGGGTTAATCATTGTGCACCACTGGAAGAGTGCATTTCCAAAATGATCTGCCACAAATGGCTGACCTTAATCTTCCCCCTCAGCTTGCAAAGAAATTCTGCCACTCCCATTTCTGATGTACCAAGAAATCTAGCTGTGTCCCTCCCTCCACCCTCTTTCCACGTGTACGGTATGTCAACTTAGGGCTCATATTGAAATTCCCTTACACAGGAAGGTGTACGCCATCCTGCAGCTTTCCTGTGCTAGCCTTCTTTTGTTAAAATCCTGTGTGATTATAACACTGCAATTAGCCACTTAAATTAGGAGCGCGCTTTCCTGGGTTGTGCGATGAGCCGATTAGTTCAGTTAGTTCAACAATCAATAAAATTGCCAGTCTTTGATTAACTTTTATTATAATCCTTGTCACCAGACCACTTCAAAAGACAGGGTGTATCACGGATGCATATATCCATCCGTTTTAAGACCGAGCTTTCCTGAGGCGCACGCTTAGCGAGGGGAATCCTGCCTTCTTTCTGTGTGAAAGCGTGGTAGGGTATTTCAATATGAGCCCTTAATAGGAGTAAGTATCTATAATACTAGTATTTGATATGATGCAAGTTCACTGTGTTACTATGTTTTATAGGGTGTAATATTGGAAAGGTACATAGAGAGGTGTGCCAAAATTAATCCCCCCCCCTTTCAACCTGCTTCATATTGCCCCTTCCCTTTCTTTACCAAAACTCCTTTCCATCCTCCTTTCTTTTCCTCCATTCATATTATATCCTCAAAAGTGTATCACTTACTAGCTGTTCATGATATTGAAAGATGTCACTTGAATTTTGAAAGCCTGGCCAGTATTAATTCAAATGATTTCTTCATTTATTTACTCGTCAGAAAGTCCCCAAATGATAACATAATCATCTCTGATAAAAGTTGAGTCATTGGTGAGCTTGAAATTTGCAGTAAGTTTAACCACCTCCAACATCATATTCAGTCTGATCTGAATTGCCAACGCATTAAAGGTACATGTATGCAATACCAGTCATGTGTTTGGCCCATTCTGTAGTTTGCTAAAGGATACACAACACGGCCATGATGGTCATACTCCATTTATTGAGCTTTATTGGATGTAATATTGTAATATAATATTTTTCCTTTTTCAATAGAAAACAAGATATGACAAAAATATATGACAAAATAACAGCAAATTGTAAGTTTGTGGCCCCAAATGTGGGCCGGGTGGCTGGAATGTTTCTGTAACCATCAATCAGCATTCCTGGGATGTGAATGTTTCACCAGCCTTTCCAAGAAGTATATCATATAGCCTACTAAAAAACTGTTTCAAACCTTGATGAATTTATACTACAAGATTCTGTTGACAACCAAACTTTTGATCTAGGATTTTTTGCAGGGGGGGAACAAGGCTTGAAGGGGGCACAGTGATGGGGGAATGTGACAAAAATGGCCAAAAATGGTCAATAAAGGCCTACAAATCAATTCCAATGTGACAAAAATTGTCAAAAATGCTCAATAAAGGCCTACAATTCGAAGAGATTCCAACAGACGCATCCCCATCCATCCATCCATCCATCCATCCATCCATCCATCCATCCATCCATCTCCATCTCTGCCTCCCTTGAATTGTATCTTGACCTTTACATGGGCTTTGAAAATAGATTGATGATCATGTAATCGTATACCTTACTGGCTTACTATACTAAAGGGTCTGTAGAGTAAAGTGAAATCAGAGATACCAGGAGTGTAGATGGCATCATGGTATAAATGTATATGACTGGGGTCAATGAAGAAATATTGCAGGGATATACCTACAAATGCCAGTTGTTGATACAACATGTATATATCCGGAATCAAAGCAGACCCTTTAGAGATTCCAACGTTCATATTTCCTCTAATTAGGCTTCAAATGGCGAATTCCGTAATATTGCCATTTTTAAATTAATGATTGCACAACCAGATTTGCTAATTTTGCTGTTATTTATGTGTTTACTAAATTGTGAAATTTCATAGTGTCCCATTTTAAACCTAACTGGTTTTTTTAATCTTTTCAATTGTAAATTTTCAACTTATTTTTAAAATGAAACTTAAAAGGGCATTTCGTGATCCACAGCCTCATCCCCCCCACTTTTCTCAAAAAAAGTTGAAATTTTTATACCACTGGAAGCCTCTGGCTACATAATGTTTACGTACCAAAAAATTGTTGCAGATTAATTCGTTCAGCAAAAATATCGCCAAATTTGAATTTACAACAGTGGCCTACAATGTATGGAGCAGTGTAATATATCAATCACGCGCAATCGGAATCAACTGAAATTTTAGGAATAAGCTTTTTCGTGGATATCTACTGAAAAATGTCATAAAAAGAGGATGCTAGGATCACAAAATACTCCTTTAAAATTGAGTTTGATTTGTTCTTTATTCATATTTCAGCTTATTATACATTTACAATTTCTAAATGAAAGACATTTACTATCAAACTGAAAGAATAATTGTTTTTCATTTTAAAAAATTGATTTCAAGTTATAGTCAAACAATTTGTAAAAATATTTTTGTATTTCAATTATTTAGAGCACCATCAAAATATCTGATTTAATATAGAATTGTTTACTAGGTAGCCAAGAATGTTTAAATGTCAAAATATGAAATTAATGTTGTTCTTCAAATGACTCATTTGCCCCACAAGGTTGACATCCCCGGTTGACATCCTTTGGTCAGTTGTTTCATCAGTGGTTTCATAATAGAAACATAGAAATTTGCAAAAAAAAATGCCATACTTGTACATACAATAACATTTTGGCACTTTTCCACGAACACATGGTTCACAATGTGGTTTTCATGGTATTCATATTTTTACATTGAGTAACCTGCCTATGACCCATTTTCATTCAGAATATCTAGAGTTTATTGACCACATAATTAACACAGTCATCACTAACAAATGTCTATTCAAGTGGAGTTGTTGCTGTCCCTACATGAACTTTGCCCTGGAAGTTGAGAAATATTTGCATTGAAGTCATGGGGTAGCAGCTGGTATGGATAGTGAGGTGTATGTATTGTAAAACATTTAGTATACTTTTTGACACCACCAATTTCTGTACATGACTTAATTCATCAGTTCACGGCCAACACCATCAAAAATTATAAACAGATTATTACAAATTCAGTGCAATACTGCTTGAAAATATACAGCACACACTTGCTTGAGGTTAGTGTCATTGGCGTAGCATGGGTCATCCGATTGGGGGGCACCAACCATGATTGGGGGGCACCGGGTCTCATTGGGGGGACACAAGCCGTTTTTTGGCAATTTTCCTATGGGGTTTTTTAAATTTTGCAATCAATTGGGGGGGCATGTGTTAGGAGGAGTTAGGATTGTGTATGCAGTAATCAGTAGTTTCCCTTTCCCCCCTCCTCCCAGCAAATCTCCTCGATTCACTAAAATGGCCAGTGTCAAACTTTGACTTTATTTTGTAAATATGTCTATTGATGTTTAATGAACCAATCAGAGCAAATTACTAGCCGTGCATAAATATTGTATAATTGCAAGGGCACGCACTCCTCGTAGTACACACAGTGCTTTCGGACGCGTTCATTTTTCTTGTGGGTGGAGGCATTTATATTTGTTTGTATTTTCCAACATTTTTAGTGACAATTTTGTTATAAAAATTACAAAAATCACAGTCGTGTATGAAATAGGTTAATAAATGCGTATCACTTATTGCTCGAGGAATTGTACAAAATAATGCACTTGTACTGAGATGTTGATGCGTCTAATGCACTCCCCCCTTCGGGGCTCGTGCATTAGACGCATCAACATCTCAGTACGCATGCATTATTTTGTACAATTTCACTCCCAACAAGTGATACGCGTTTATTAACCTATAAACGTCACATCCTGTGGCTTGATATACATCAGCATACATGCAGTGTATCATGACATTTCTGACATACACTGTCATTATTCTAATTTAATTCATCATCAGTGCTGCTTCACCCTGGAGTTTACTAATGATGAAAACAACATTAACATGCCATACATTGCCGTAGCTCCATCTCGTTGAGAAACATTAGGCCTTCATTTATTACTTGTAGCTTGTGCTAATTAAAAAAGAGCACAATGGATAGCCAGTTAGCTACATTGATAAATACATTTGAGAGGCTCTTAAAAAAGCACTTTGGTTTTCAAGCATTCTTCTTTTACTTCTAATTTTGGCTATAAATCATTAGGCGGAGGCACCCTATTCAATGTTAGCTTTGGACCTGGGTAATTTAGGCACCCTATTCAATGTTAGCTTTGGACCTGGGTAATTCGAGTGGAAAAGAAATAAAATAATTAAATATCCAAAGCTGACACTAAATAGGGCGCCTCCGCCTAATGTATGCCTAAATGTACGCAACACATTTTTCAAACAAAAGAATAAGTTAATTTGGGTGCGGGCTCAAAATACCATTTAGTCCATTCCCCCCAATAATTCCAGATAGAGTAAAAAAACTGATCAGATACTGGAAAATGACAGTTTTTGACCTATTTTTCCAATTTCCTGACTATGGGGATGGGAGGGATTTGGGGTACCTTCCAGAAACAGTCCATCAAAAAAATTTTGTTTTGTCAGCCTCCATGTTGAAAATCTTCCTACCGAAGTAACCACACCCTGTGATTATGGCTAGGGTTAAGGTTTTGGTTGGTTAGGGTTAGAGTTAGGCTCATAGTTTTTAGTGTACATAGGGTAAGTGTTCCGGAGTGGTAGGTATTCTCTAGTTAATCCAGAAACCAAATTGGGAAGAAATGCTGCAACATGTTTGTGATTTGGTAGTTCACAGCATCTTACGAATGGTAGTGAGCTTTAGCAAAATTGCATTGCTCAATTCATAGCGAGCGTGTAGAAGAATTAAAATATCACAGATATACTTTTATAGGTGCTGCGGTTCTTGAGTTACGTTGTAAAGAGGTCTGAAACAACAACACTTTTGTAAAACGTACATAACTCATTAACAACAATAAATTAAGCAAGTTTGCAAAGTATACGATTTGTAGAATGAACTTTTGCAAAGCATCAAGGTGTTAATTTTCAATAATATATTGATCTAGATAATGAAAATCGATTTTTAGGTTGCTTCGACCAACAATACCTCGTCTACCCTTAAAACTATACAGATCTTCGATTTTCAGAAACAAAATCAAATTCAAATTAAAAGCTACATTTCTCCCTTCAAAGTTGATCACAAAGTAAAACTAATTATCTTTACTGTAACCAGTCACTTTCTTACATGAACATGATGAACACAGATAATTTGTGGTTGAACAAAGATCCATGACATCCTTCCTGCATTGCAGGGAAACGTGTACGATTGCACGTAGATTTCTATATTTGATGAACAATATGTCAACACTCAAACAGACTGATGCATAAATTGAATCGTAAATTGAGAAAAATAAAAAATTGCAACTGATGCAGCAATCGGCATCATGGTTACTAATATTGACAGGGTATATTGTGTGAGTTCTATGGACAAGATCATCTGGCATGTCTGTGTGTGTTTATCCATCTCTAGCCATTCTTGACATCCACACCTGAACCATACAGCAGTTCTTTAAGACCTTGAGGAAATCATACTAAAAACTGTTGAATTTTTTATGGTATTTGTTTGTTCTTCTTTTATTATAAATTTATTCTCTGTTTTAAACATTCATTATATATAGTGGAAATTTCAAATAAATTGGCTTTGTATTTTTTTTATCATTTTGGCTCCACAAAAAAAATCAAAAAGTTCTAGCTCCACCTCTTCATTAGCCTACTGTTTGGAAGAATTCATACATTTTATGGCCGTCTTTCCCTCAAAATTGTGGTTCGATAATTAATTTCTGTTTTACTGCGGTTTTTTTCCAATCAGTGATATTGAGTTCACTATGTGTTCAGAAACTTCACTTACAAGAGCCCTATTCATTCCCAATCAGTTTTTGAAGTCTGCATATGTGAAAATCTGCTCCATTAACTAACTACCATAGAATTGAAAATGGGAAATTGGGCACCTCCAGAATCACCATACATCAAAGATCAAATACATGTAGTCAGTCTCAGATTAAAAGAGTGCGTGTTGGGCCAATGGTCGGAAGTGATACAATATCTATCCATAATTTTGCTTCCCTATTTTTCTCCCATCTCAAATGTCATATCAACCAATTTTTATTCCACAAAGAGCTACTCCACAGACCAAGTCCAGTTTTACTTATCGATTGCTCTTTGCCCTAGGATGTATCATCAGTCATAATTTTGTAGCTCTTAACAAGGCAAACATTATTGGACTAGATAGAGGATCAATAGTCTGCTTAATTGCAGTTGGCACTTGACAAGATAATTACATCAAGAGCTTTGTTAGTATTAAATCAACAACCATGTAACTTAATTTTGTATTATTTATAAAATATTTATTGGTTTTAAGGGGAGGAAGAAGACAATGTTAGTGAAACAGAAACAAGCAAATACTTTATAGCTAAGGACCATCGATATATCAATAATAAGCATTTAATCAACTATCTGGACAATAATATCAATATCACTTTCTGAAGAAAATCAATATATCCAATTTGCTGATAATCAAACAAAAGTATTGAAAAATCAGGGCAAATTAGTGAAATTGAGCTTCGTAAGTTACTGGAAGGTGGCTGGTGCATTAGTGAGTCCAAATGGCATAGTGCTCCATAAGTCGCTGCATGGAAGGTGGCTGGTGCATATGTGAATCCAAATGGCATGATGCATCCTGTTACCATAGGTATAATAAATTTATGGTAAATGTGAGAAGATGAGTAAAATTGGGAGGAAAATTGATTTATTGATTTTTATTGATATTGAGTGGCCAATATATCGATTTTTTTAAAACCTGACATCGACCCCCCCAATTTCCTTAGTATGTCTAGGCTCAAAAAATCATACAAATCAATTTAAGAAAATCTCTGCAAGAATGGATTCTCAGATTCTCACCAAAGTTCTAGGCCTGTAGCAAAAAATCTGCCCCCCCCCCAAAAAAAATGCCTAAGTATCGACCATCAATATTATATTACGGTATTTGTAGATTCTACAATTTCAATTGGGACCCGATTTATTCAAAAACACCTGTATCACATGGAGGGTTGAGAACTAGAAAAAATTAAATAACAATGAAAACCATTGTGAGTTAAGGCTTTCTGGTTCTCAATACTCAACATATTAAAATGCAGCAACTAACAATATAACATATTGTTGTACAGTGTTTTCTTGTTGGTAGAACAGACCTGCACATGAATACATGAAACACAATGCTCTACTCATGAATCCACGTTCCTTGTATTGTACCGGCACCGGCAGATTCATGTATGAGTCATGTTCTCAAACTTGAACTGTCCTAATTACAACAATCGTCCAGAGTTGCCAAAAATTTCGCAATAATCGCAAAGTCGCCCAATTTTTCCCTATAAATACCATTGGTTTCTATGGGGCAGGAAACTATTGGAAGTCGCGGGTAGCCAATGTTGAAAAGTCACCCAATTTTTTTCTTAACCATTGGTTTTATGGGACAGGAAATTGTCATAAGTCGCAGGGAAAATCTTCAAAAGTCACCCCCAAATGGGCTATTAAATTGCGGGTTTGGCAACCCTGCAATCGTCAATGAACACCAATTTGGCATGGGACCAATTGTTCTTCCCTGCAGTCATTGAAGATGTGTTTATAGCATGTGTATAGTGCCTTGGCCTATTGGTGGAGATTGGAGAATTCAAATCCATGAATCATGAACTGCATGTTTTCATAAAATTTAAATCACAATCAATTTATTTCTAATATAATATGAATGGGATTAATTTTAATTTATTTATTTACTCATTTGAAACTCCAGATTGCTTTTAGTCACACATTTAACCCTTTAGATGCTTTAATATGCATTGGAATTTTCACAAATAACAGTAGGCCTACTATTTAAATCAGCAATCCATGTCTCGGCCGCCAAGAAAATGCTCATTTGCCATGTAAAGGATAAATTGCTATTTATTGACAGGCAACACATAATTTAGTCAACATAAATCTGCCCCCACACACACACAACTTTAGCAACATTCCTATATTAAATGACCATGCTATCTGTTATTTTGATATAAATACTCATCCTGCTGACCCATTTGCAAATGTAGGGGGGCTTTGAATCTAGCAATCATGGTGTCAGAGGTGGGATTTGCAGGCCTAAGTCGGAAATGTTGAACATTGAGTTACTACCACTAACTTGCTCAGTACCTACACTTACTGATGTTGAATCCTGAGGTCTCTTGGATACTTGGCTCCAGTGGCAGCGCCAGGTAATTTTTTTCGGGGGGGGGGGGCATTCGGGGGGGGGCAAAGCGGATTTCAGGGGGGGCAAAATCAACAAAGCTTGCGCAAAATTACCGTTATGTTTTTATTGTTTTTTCCTCCTCAGTTTTTGCCTATATCTCAGATTCATTAGTGCCAACTTTAGACTGATTGGATCAGATCTGGTCACATAATGGCCTACTTATGTGGGCAGGTGTCTGTTGGGGGGGGGCTCCCCTCTCCTAGGTCAAATACCAGAACATGAAAAATCAGACTAGTTTTGGTACATTTCAGCCAGTCAGCCCCCATGGTGGAAGGTTTCTGGTTATATAATGGAAGTTCATGTGAGTGAGTTCTCCCCCCCCCCACCCCAGTTCCAGAAAATCCTTTATTACCCATAATCATTATTTTAATTATAATATACGAAAAGTTGGTTCATTTCCACTAAATAAAAATGCAAAAAAGTGTCTTTCACACCCAAGTGTCTATTGTTCCCGACAATGTTCACAATTTGCCTCATACAATCTGGGAACGAGAATATGTAGTTTGACGATTGCATGATCAAGATTTCACAATTTATTAATAAGTTATTGTTTCAGTCACAATTCTGGTCAATTTACAACTTCAAAGGTGCTCAAAATTAGCACTGACGTGCCAGATATGATCTCATCTGAGACTTCATCACCTGAGGAAAGGTAGCAAGTTGCTCCAATAATTGCTCCTGGCTCATCATGCTCATACTTCTAATATCAGAGATGTCAGATGGAAATTGTAGTGAAGACTTGAGATGAGTGTTTCGGGCTAGGCTGCTTCATGATGTGTGGTCATGTGGTGTAGAGATTAGTCCAAAATTATGAATTCAATTGCCCTCCACTCCAATCAGTCAGGCATTCATGGTCATCCAGTCATTAAATTTCATATTATGATCATTTCAAAAAGTTATTTTATGGTCTGTTCCAGCAGGGGATCATAATGCAATGTTTGCTCACCTGATGTGCATTTAAATAGAATTATTTATGACTAGACCTATAAATCCACTTGACTTAATGATTCAATTGAGACATCTTTTCGTATTTAAATAAATCAAAGATTCAAAATCAAAATCAATACTCCCTATCCAAACTAAATAGAGTATAGAATAATTGGCTTTGGGTCCTTGGGTGAACAGTCAGATGACAAATTTTGCATGCCACATCACCCATTAATACAAATTAGTTGGACATGAGATCTAGCGTTATTGAATAGTTAGTAATCAGAAGTACAAAATCGAAAGCAACATTATGAACTTGGTGAACGTTTGATGACACGGTACCATGCCTACACTACAGTTCATCGAGTTTTACACATTTTACATGTCATGCTGCTTCCGGTTTTGTATAGTTACGGACTCCCAACCCCTAATTTAATTTAAATTGTCAAAATCTCTCTTAACGTTTACTTACCAAGTAGATCTTCAAGCTCAAGTTCCTTAAAACCCGTAGATTTACTTAGGGTATCCCCGATCCAGTACTACCAGTGTAGAAATGAGTAAGTTGAATGAGTAATCACTTCGGTTCGACTGTCAAATTTTCTACCAAACTGATGCGGCGACCCAGTAACCACTCGTAAATGAGATGGATATGTGGGAGAATGAGTCAGCCGATGAGAATGTCCCAAATTGATTTCTAACGGTCGGACGGTGTATATTTTAAATATAGCCAGATAGAAAAATTAAGGTTATTACTAAATATATATTGAAATAAGCCAAAGACCATAAGTTAAATTTTTTATATTTTATTGTAATGTATTTATGCATTATTATAAGAATATAATTCATATAAAAGGAAATGTATTTCACTCAGCTGGCTTAAAATATTCCAGTTTCAGCACCAATGGGCCGTTAGTTCAAATACACGCCCAATACCGCAAAATTGATTGATTGCTGGGTTTGAAGGACACGGTGCATGTGGTACATGATTTGAACTGTTGGGGTCGTAAGACAGCTCACACAAGTAAATAATAAATATCGTCAAATGGATGAGTTTACTTGTTTGTTGTTTACACATCTATTTATATCGGGTATTTTTTCCTCCCGACATCTAATCCTCTTTTGTTCTCCTTTTTGCTTTTTCAACGATCATGTTTATACTTAGCTCTTTTGCCTCATTCCATATTTTATAGGCATAAATGTTTTGTTATAAATAAAAAATAAAAAAGACAGGAGGGTTTTTTGTTGTTGTTGTTGTTGTTGTTGTTGTTGTTGTTGTTGTTGTTGTTTTTAAATCTTAAAGTCAACATTGCGAAAACAATTTGCACAAATTCTTCTTGGCATTTTTGCCATTTTTATTTTGGACTCGTTTTAAAAAGAGCCTAAAAACTCAAGTTAAAAACTAAAACAACAAGAAACAAAAACTGAGAGGTAGGAATAACTTTCTTGCGTTTGGATCAAAATTAATTTTTAAACTTAAATTATTGAACATCAACACATCAGGATACCTTTAATTCTTTGCCCATTCATTCATTCGTTCATTCAATAATTTCATTTATTCATTCAATCATTCATTCATTTTATTCCCACAATTCACATAAAAATAACAAAATATGTATACAATACATCAAAATGATCAAAAATCATGGAGGAGATGACCAAAAGGTCGATCATAAGGCTGATTTATATAGGTTTCAACTGTCATAATATGATGAATTTTCATGAAGGTAAATAAAACTGATTTTGGGCTAAAAAACTTGTTTGTTTCTTGTTTTGGGGAGCAATTTTATCCCCGGGATTTTACCGCATTTTTTATTTGAGACTATTAAAAATGATATTTTCAATATCAAATAGTATTTCATTAACACACAGATCTGCAGTAAATAGGCCTATGGACAGATCTACAGTAGATTATTATGCACATAATTATGCACTTCTCCATCAATACACAGATGTATACAGAGAATGTAAGCAATATAGGCCTACACTTCAGATCTGCAGTAACCTACTCCCGATTCCAGAAAAATACAGCAGCAATTATTTTGGATTCAAAAATATCATCCTATTTTGCCAAATGAAACATCTGGTAACAAAAGTCAAATTTTAATATTTTTACAATTTAAGGGGCAAATGGGTCAATTATGCAATTTTGTCTTGATTGCACTCACAAAATAATCAAAAACTCAGCACAAGTCTAAGCATTCGCTATGCTATATGAGTTGTTAATAATAATTTTGTGTTAATAATTGGTTATAAAAGATATTTATAGAGAATGTATTTTCCACAAATTTGAACGCATTACATGTACCGGAAAAGTATCCTTTCCAGAAACTAGTCTTTGGGCTTGATTGTCACATATACAGCATACGAAAAATATGTTTTGGCCCTTATTTCCAGTACAAATTGGCCATGATCATGATTCATTATACTATATTATATTTTTAATCGGAAGTAGATCTAATCAGTGAACTACTTCAGGATACAGTATAATGAAGAGAAGGTGTATGGAAGCATCTTCTTTGAAATCAATGTACTTCTTCATCAATACACAGATCTACCGTAGACGTATACACGACACGCGACAGGCCAGCAGATGTTAAACATCAATGTAGTTTTACCATGGAAATAGTAGATAGCAGGTGAATTTAAACCGTTAAAGTAAAGATCTGAAAATGTTTTGTACAAGAACGAACTAAAAAGTTCGTTCTTGTACAAAACATTTTCAGATCTTTACTTTATAATGATAAAAGGTTAAAACAGGGGCCGTTTTTGCTGGCAAAAATGTGTTTTTGCCCAGCATGGTTTTTGCCAACAAAGTCGCAAAAACTGGCAAGAACCTGTTTTTGCCTGGCAAAAATGGCAACTGGTAAAAACTCATATAAATCCCAGTCAATTATTAAAAAGCAACACAGAAAGCTCACAAACAGAAACACACAACTTTTATTGAATCATTTAACATATTTTTTTTTGTCTCAGTCAAGTCCTAAAATGAAAACGGTTTAAATTTGGTTATAGAGCAATGGGAGCCAGCAAATTATTTTTGTTACCTAATAGTTTTGAGATGAAAAAAGCATTTTATTAGTATGTTGACAATTTTAGTCAAATTTGTTCCTCAAGTTCCCTTGCCCCCCCCCCCTCTCTCTCTCTCTCTCTGAAAAAGTCTGGCTACATCACTTTGGAGCAGTGGCGGCGCCACGGGGGGCATGAGGGGGCAAATGACCCCCAGTCAGAACTCTTGCTCCTCCAGATGCCCCCAGTAAAAACCCAAGTTACGAAAACACCTTTTTGCGGTAATTTTGCGCAAAATCTCGGGGTCTCAGGCCCGCCTTAGTAATACCTGGTCCGAGATAGTAACTTGGGGCCCCGAGATAGTAACTCAGGGTCCGACTTAGTAACTTGGGGGCCCTGAGATAGTAACTTGTTGCTCCGACTTAGTTCCAAGATATTAACTCACTGCCCGTAGTAACTCGGTTCCCGAGATAGTAGCTCAGGGCCCTGTGATAGTAACTCGAGCCCCGAGATAGTAACTCAGGGTCCGAGGTAGTAACTCGGGGCCAGCCCGAGATAGTAACTCGTTGCTCCGACTTAGTAACACCTGGTCCGAGATAGTAACTTGTGGCCCCGAGATAGTAACTCAGGGCCCCAAGATAGTAACTCGGGGTCTCAAGATTATAACTCGGGACCTGAGATAGTAACTCAGACCCCGAGATAGTAACTCAGGGCCATGAGATAGTAACTCGGGGTCCAAGTAATTTGGGGCCAGAGTAGTAGTAATAGTAACTCGGGCCCTGACTTAGTAACTCGGGTTACAAGATAGTAACTCAGACTCCGAGGTAGTAACTTGGGGCCATGAGATAGTAACTCGGAGACGGGTCCAAGAAAGTAACTTGGGCCCCGACTTAGTAACTCGGACCCCGACTATCTCGGACCTTAAGATACTATCTCATGGTCCAAGATAATAACTCGGGGCCCGAGTTACTATCTTGGGACCTGAGATAGTATAACACGGACCAGAGATATTATCTTGGACCCCGAGATAGTAACTCGGACCCTTAGATAGTAACTCAGGGCCCTGAGTTATTAACTTGGACCATGAGATACTTTCTCGAAGTCGAAATAGTAACTCGGGGTCTGAGCGGGGTCCGAGATAGTAGCTCAGGGTCCGAAATAGTAACTCGGGGCCCGACTTAGTAACTTGGGGCCCAGAGATAGTAACTCGGGACTCCGACTTAGTAACTCAGGGCCCGAGATAGTAACTCCGACTAACTGGGGGTCCGAGATATTAACTTGGAGCCCCGAGATAGTAACTCGGGGTCCGAGATAGTAACTTGGGGCCTCGCGATAGTCGGGGCCCTGACTTGTAGTAATCTGGGGTCCAAGATAGTAAGCGTGGTCCGAGATAGTAAGTTGGGGTCCGGGATACTAACTCAGACCACGAGATAGTAACTCGGACCCCAAGATACTATCTCGAACCAAGTGTTACTATCTCGGACCCCGAGATACTAAGAAACTCTGGCCCGACTTACCGGTACTATATCGAGGTCTGAGATAGGACACAGTTACTACATCGAGGTCAAGATAGTAACTCGGGGTCTGAGAGAGTAACTTGGGACCTTGACTAACTCGGACCCCGAGATACTATCGGGGTCAATCGAGATGTAACTCGGACCCCGAGATATAGTAACTCGGGGTCTGTGATAGTAACTCGGGGCCCCAAGATAGTAACTCGGGGCCCCAAGATAGTAACTCGGGGCCCCAAGATAGTAACTTGGGGTCCGAGATAGTAACTAGGGGCCCCAAGATAGTAACTTGGGGTCCGAGATAGTAACTAGGGGCCCCAAGATAGTAACTTGGGGTCCGAGATAGTAACTCGGGGTCCGAGAGTATAGTCCGAGATAGTACCTAGATAGTACCGAGATAGTCCGAGATAGATAGTAGGCTCCTACCTCTGGGTGTTTAGTAACTCGGGATCTAACTCGGGGCCCCAAGATAATAATAGTAACTCAGGGCCACCGAGATAGTAACTTGGGGCCCCAACCTAGTAACGCCCCCTGAGATAGTAACTCATGACTCGACTTAGTGGGCCGATAGTAGCTTTGGGTTCCGATATAGTAACTCAGGGTCTGAGCAGGCGGTGATGGAAGCGATATCGCCAATTTTGAGGTCGCCATTGGATTAACACATAATCATGAAATCTTCATAAACAATTCTAAATTTGTTATGTGGTGTCAAAGCAAAATTATCTTACTCTAAAACCGTCGGGGTACGACCGTGTACCACACTGCAAGTACATGTATGTTAATTTTCCATTTGTAATTGCTAACCGTGTATTTTGAATGGGGCTGTCAGCCCTAGGTATCTTCGCCAGCCTCGTACGTCACGTGTTGCGCTTCCTATGCCGCCTGGGTCTGAGATAGTAAGCTGGGGGTCCAAGAGTAGTCCCATGATAGTAACTCGGGGTCTGAGATAGTACCGTAACCCGGGGCCTTGACTTAGTAACTCGGGGCGTTCCGATAGTAACTCGGGGCCCCGAGATAGGAATTTGGGGGCGGGGTCCCGACTTAGTAACTTGGGGCCCTGAGATAGTAACTCATGGCTCTGACTTAGTGGGCCCCGAGATAGCCTAGTAACTCGTGGTCATCGGAGATATTCAACTCGTAGCCCCGAGATAGTAACTCGAGGTCCGAGAGAGTAACTCGGGGGCCCTCAGGTAGGTTTTAAATTGGGGTTGGGGGTTATATTTTGACATAGGCCTACCGGGTATCGAAGAAGTAACTATCGCCAATATTTGTGTCTTGTCAAAATGCAAGGTGAGCGGACATTTTTTGGCACTCAGCGAACTTAGGCTATACAACTTTAGCTGGGCTAAATAAGGCAAACGTGAGACTCAATTTTGAGAATTCACCAACCCAATTATTGCACAGCCCCTAAGAGACCGTTCACAAACACTTGGGGGGGGGGGCTGATGCAAAAAAAATGCATCGCAAAAATTTTACGGGGCCACCCTTTAGGCCTAGGCCTACAGGTCTCAAAAATTTCAGGGCCCCCCTTTTTGACATTAAAATTATGGGTCAACCCCATAGAAAAGCATCTAAACTCAATTTTCCCAGGAAAATGTGTGGTCATTTTTTTCCGAGCCCCCCCCTTAGGAGGGTCAAAAATTTCAGGCCCCCCCCCCCCCTTTTTTGCATCAGCCCCCGGCACCCCGCCTATTTTTTGAACGGTCCCTAAACCGGGCCCTAAACTAGACAATTCTTTAAAAAATCAGTCTTTTGTCACCCCGGGGATCACCCCCCACAAAATCTGTGAATGTTTAGGAGCTTTTAGGGTCTGTGAACTGTGAATATGAATGTCTGTGAGCTTCAACCACCCCCTCAAAATCTGTCAGTTCAAAGGTAAAAGTACGGAAGCAAAGTTGTGACATCACGTGAGACGACGACGACGATATATCAAAATAAGAATGGCCGCTAATGAAGGAAGTCTACGTGAAGGAGTATCGAATGAAGATTCACCGTCTGTTACTGAAGCTGAGAAACAACAAATTGCTACAGTTGTGAGGCGAGCACGAGTATGTAATATTATACAATACATGTAATTTATTAATAGTGTCGTAAGTTTTGTGGGAGGTGGTTTTTAGAGTGTTTTTATGTCAGTGTGAAAAAAAGGTAGACGAATTCGACAACTCAGTACATGTATAATATTGACATACGGTGCAGTATTAACACCCATTCACCTTGTTCACCGAGGTGATCAGCATTTTGTGGGGATTCATAAATACAGGAACATGAAGAAATATTAGAATTTGTAGTAACATTTTCAGCCTCTGTCAGTGACCAGGTAAAGTGAGGTGCGGTATCCATGAAATTAAGTCATAACTTAAAGGAGTATTTCGTGATCCTAGCATCCTCTTTTTATGACATTTTTCAGTACATATCCACAAAAAAAGCATATTCCCAAAATTTCAGTTGATTCCGATATTGCGTTGCGAGTTATGCATGATTTATGTGTATTAAACTGCTCCATGGCATAGCATAGACAATACGTTGTAATTTCGTTCTGGTGCACCAGAACGAAATTCAAATTTCACAATATCTTTGCTAAACGAATTAATCTGCAAGAAATATTTTGTACATAAACATTATGTAGCCAGAGGTTTCCAGTGATATAAAAATCTCAACTTTTTTGAGAAAAGTGGGGGATGAGGCTGTGGATCACGAAATGCCCTTTTAAGTACGAAAAAAATTGCTTTGCAAAATTTCAATTTGGATTTGCTACACAAAAGCTTGATCGACAAATCTGTCTTACTATCTACGACAACACGATCTGGTTACTGTGTGTACCGTAAGATAAATAGGGGAACCAATATCATCATATGGCCTAAGTCAGACAGAGACTCGTCGTCAGTTTTCAAACGCATTAAAACAATTTTTTAGATTGTCAAATTTGCCAATAACGGCAAAAGGAAAAGCAAATTAATAAGTTCAAAAGTTGGAACTAAAAGGCCCTGTACAAACTAATAGGGATTTTGAAAGGGTGTCCCCTTTGGCAGACGCGAGAAATCAGTAAGAACAATCGCTGATCTTTGCAGCTTTACAACTTTGGACGTACCGGTACTTAACTACAAATGTACCGGTAAGTAAATTTTGTATTGCTTCCTTGGTCTGTGCTGTGTGCCGAGCATATACTAGCGTAAACGCAGTGTCCCAACTCCCAAGAGGTGATAAACAATGCGGATTGGTATTGGCTAACAACAAGATGGGTGGCACTCACCCATTGCCTGGTCTATGGTGCGTAGAAGGGGAGGACACCTCACAAATTCTATGCGTACCCGGACCGCGGAAGTACTAAAATATTTACTATGGCATATACTCTAGTTTTGGCACAAGAAACAATCATGACAAACAACAAGATATTAGAACAATCAATGTCAGCTTTAAAAATAAAGTTAAAATTGTTGAGCAAATTGCTGATAATGCCTTTGCTGATAATCACTTTGTGTACCAGGGTATATTTGTTTGGGGCTGTCCATAATTTTCACCATTTTCACTTACGTACAAAGCGTACGTAAGAGGGAGGGAGGGGGTAAAAATCCTGGGCATGTGTACGTAAGAAAAATGGCGATTTGTTTGATCAATGAAAAAAAATTTCCAATATTTTATTCATATAAAATTGACCTAAAATTTTTCTATAACATGCCATGCAAACAATGACTTTCTCTTTAATTTTGAGTCTAATGTGCACAATGGACCTATTTTACATTATGCTTAATTTAGTTCATACCAAAATATTTTCTATCTGCGCTTTATGGCAGCAAAGGCTCAAGTGTGGATTGTCTGTTAGTTGCGACAAAAGACATGAAACCCATAATTGCAAGCGCATACTAGTACATCAAACATGCCAAAGGGATGTCCCCCTGGTACCCCATATATGATGTGATCCCGGAGGTTCTTAGTGGAAATTAAAGTATTGGGATTTTCGGCAGATTTTGGGGTACATTAGTCATTTAGTTTAGAGTCGGGCTGCATTTTAAGCTATATTTTAATTTATTGATGGCTCTCGTTTTCATGAAAATATGGTTTAAAAAGAAGTTTTTTTCAGCATTTCACAACTTATCTGTAAAAACATTAATTCAGAACCAACTGTCCTCCTGGAACACTAATCCCAACCCTAAACATGATCGAACCTTTCACATAAACTCTAACCCCAACCCACCCCAACCCAACATCTCAATTTTGCTATTTACTCATGGAAATCCTTCGCCATTTTATTTGTACGTAACTCGAGGTAGGGAGGGGATAAAAAGTTACGTACGCTTCGTACGTAAGTGAAAATGGCGAAAATTATGGACGACCCCTTGGATAGAAATGGACACTCTCACATGACATTTTAAATCACATAGTTCATAGATGTACACGTAATTGTAGTAATATCTGCTGTTGCCAATTATTGTTTGTATGTGCATGCCATACCAATGACTTTTTGCTCTCTTTTAGTAGATTTCATCACCCAATCAGTTGTTTTTCATGCTCCCATGGCAGCCAAGGTGTAGTGGTGCTCTATAATATGTTCATGAAGCTAAAGCACCCTCACATTAGATCTGCATCAAAAATACACTTACAAAGCATGTCATAAAATAAAAATTATAAAATATTGTCCCGGTAGGCTAGCCAAGAGGAGCCAGGAGCGTGAACACTATCACCCGAGGGGTGTGACCCCTCTTACCCACTAAGACAATTAAACTCAAAACATAAATATTGCACATGGGTCAGTCCATGCCAAAGCAGACCGAGTGTACATCCACCCTCTTGGATTCTGCTCAAAGGCACCCTTCATGGATCCCTAGGTGAGGTCACAAGAAAACAATTCAAATTCCATTATTCCACTTGGTTTGCGACTGGCGGGCCGTCAAAGTCTGGCGACCCTGACCAAAATTTGGAATTTAAGGGTCCAAACGACAAAGTCCTCTCCTTGAGGGACAACCTCTTCACTTGAAACAGTTGTGACCCTCTTTGTATTGTGAATGTTGTCACTCACCGGCTGTGCCTGAAATGCCTAATGCCAAAAAAGATAGATTTCTGAACCTCGTTGGGACTTTCATGGTCATTTTGGTTACTAGACCCAGGGGAAGGGGGATGGGGGCTCTCACAAATAAGTAGTTTGTCATTTAACTCTTTACAAAGTATCTGCAAGTCAGTATTTGGGCCAGCCATCGAATTAACGATCTGAAGGGGCACAGCAACTTTTTTAGGGCAAGTTGATAATTGCCTTGGATTTTCACTGAAAGGCAAGGCAGCACAGCAGTTTGGAATATTTCAAGAGGGCATCATGGCAACTGTTGAAAATTTGAGGAGGGCACCAAGGCAATTTCCCAAAAATGAAAAAAACACACACAAACATAGATAGATAATTTTATAATGAAGGAGCAGTGCTGGGGCACCAACGGCAACTTCATTAGAGGGCACGGCAAGTGACTGCCTTGGGCATAGGACATATTTTGAGGGCATTACGGCAGTGGGGATGGGCACCCACGGCAAAATGCAGTGGGTTAATTCGAGGGCTGTTTGGGACTAAAGTTCATTCTGCTGCATGTCCATGTTGATTTGATCCTGAATGTTACAAGCACAAGTTTTAGTCCACACATGTATATCCTTTGTTAAATCATGCCATTGTTTTGTACATTATTGTATCCTACAGGAGGTGGAAGAAGAAGATATCTTTAGGTATGCTCATCCCATGGATTTGTACAGGAGATTCTTGACCTGGCCAGCTTCACTGTCTTGTAATCATGGGCAGAAATTGGGGGTATTTGCCTGGGAGGGGTTACACTATTTGTTCCCAATGAATGACAATCCAATATTGCGGATTTCTCATAGTGCTATGCATCTGATCTTTGTCGATTAAAAAGCTATGCTAGTTAAAATCTCGGGAGTCAGTAACTTTAACAAGTTGAGGCAGCTGTTTTGTGCATGTATCTATGTGGTATCTTTAAACCAGAGGTAGTATTTTGTTTCACTTTGCGAGAATCCATTTGGATCTACTTGAATAGTGTCTAGGCTTAAAAAATCTATGCAAATCTCATATAGATGCACTCAAATCAGTTAAGGAGAACCTCTGCAAGAATGGATTCTCAGATTCTTGCCGAATTTGTAGGCCTGTAAACGTGTGCATATATGTATGTAGTGCCTTGAGCTAATGAGCGAGTGCTCGCAATTTACAGTTGCGCCCAAAATGTGTACTGACTCATCACCAAATATAAAAATAACATTTACAAAACTGTAAGCACTATGGAGTAGACACCTGTGATGTACCTACTTTCTACTACTACACCTACCAAGAAATAAAATGGTAACACTACAGAAAATATAGCATCCATGGTGACGGAACAAAACGGCTGATATAATGATGTATATTTGGCTGATATTCCATGAATGGGTTTAAGTGAAATACTTTCATGTATGAAGTTTCATTTCATTATTGTAAAGTCATTGATATCCCCAATCTGTGCCCATGTCATGAGCAGTGAAGCACTGGTTACAGGAGAGTTGGTTGCTGTTAATCTCCAAGACATAAATCTGTGGCTGTGGCTCTTCCCTTCCCAACTAACTGCTGTGATATAATTAGTATAGAGTGTTTGCTGTGTTTAAGCGTGTAGAGGAAAATATCTTGCTTGCCTTCAAAAACAGGGAATATCCCCAACCCAAAATTGTGAGTTTACTTGGACTAGAAATTGGGAGAAAAGCCTCTCAACTCTCGAAAAAGTTTTAACAAGTGTAATATAGGCTCTCTTTTGGTTTTGATGTTCTTAATTTGTCAATGTTCATGATTGGAATTCCCGTGCAGTTTTTTTTTGTAAACAAAATATGTGACAAACTAAAACAGCATAAGCCTTTGTGAGTACACCTGAGAACATAGGTCACGCCGATCTGCGCCGATGCTCACATTGTTTATCGACTGTAGTTACTGCGCATTGCAAGTTGGCGTGACATAAAATGATGAGTTCTCAGGTGTACTCGCAAAGGCTTATGGGATTTACCGAAAAGGTCAATTCCGAGTTGGTACACTTTGAATCGAACCACTTTGATAGTCATGCAGAGTTTTACTAAAGAAGCTATCATTTACAGAATTGTTATCAGAGTGACCCTATATCAGAGCAGGGAAGTGCTGACACTTCCCTGATCAGAGAAAAAATTTTGTTCATGAGTCCTTGGTGGTGAGAGTCTTTAAAAAACTTGAAAACGTTCCTGAAACCATGATAAGAATTTACCCAGGGGAATTTCTGTTCAAAGTGAAAACTAGATTGAAGGCAAACACGATCATTTTGTTGGTACGTAGTAATAGTACATATATTTATCATGCTAATCCTTAAACTCTTTCATTTCTACCTTTTACATCTAATAATCCTTGTCATGAATTCATCTTGCTTGCATCATTCCATTGAATCCACTGATCTAATTTTTAACTCATTTGTCAAATTTCTCTTGAATATACTTTTTTACAGTGTTTCTCTTCTTTTCTCTCTGTAGTAGTATCTGCCTCGATTTCTTACATCTTTTACTTTGCTGTCATGCTGTGTGTTGTTTGCGGGATGCATGTTAATTGCTTGTGTACAAGTTTAAGTGTATGTGATTATATGCATATTTTGTGTAGTGTGCATCGGTATGTTTGTTTACATAGAGACAAACATGGATCCACCTATGGCATTTCAATAAGTGCAGACCCACAGGAAACGAGATATCCACTGTCGTAAGAGAGCGGCAGAGGCACTACATGTCATAATAATGCATGGGGTATATTATTGGGCCTAGTATAAAGTTTGTGTAATACTAGGCTCATTGTTTGGCAGTTAATATCATATCTTACCAAAAAAGTCCACGCTTTTAATAGTTGAATTAGAGGTCCACGGTTGTAATGGTAACAGCATAGGAGGGTCCATTTTTGTCGGTGAAAACATGCAGCTTGGGTGTTTGTGGAGGTGTATGACTACATGCAGGTGTGTGAATGTGTAGGGGTGAGCAAGGGTGTGTCCTCATCATGTGTTTATAAACAAACACACCCCTCTCTGTACAACAGCGGACATACAGGAACCGTGGATGCACATGAACAATGGACATCCACGGTTCCTAGACAGTGTTTCTAGATGTAAAACACCATTAGAAAGTGTTATAGCTATTGACAGCAGTTGCCGGTATAAGGCGAGCCTGCACTTGTATAGTAAAAACTTAACCATGTCCACAGTAAGGCGAAAAAAAACTCAAATGTGTGTGTCCACGGTTAGATAGTTGTGTTCTGCATGTATGTTTAAGTTGATGAATAAAGTGCATGCACAATGAATGTTAACTTGTTAATTATAACATAATGGTAGATGTTTGTTTTGATTTCAGACAAGTCAGTGGACCAAACCTTTTGCTTTCTGCAATTTTTGCATGTTACTAATGGGTGACACCACACAAGAGTGGGCTCCGCATCAATGTGATCTCCCAGGATGCGCATTCATAATAGAAAATGTCTACACGGCACTCGGATAAACATCCGGGATGTTATTGTGTAGTGAGTGTGTTTCTTGAGTTCAGTACATTACAGCACATTGCAGAGAGCGTAGGATGCTCATGGCACGATGCTGTGTGTATGTAGGGCGCTGCTCATAACACAATGCCATATGTGCGTACAAGAGGAGATCTGATTGAAACACATCCCAGGAGGTTGCATTGATGCGGATCCTGATTCCCGTGTAGAGTCCCCCGTTGTCACGCAAGTGCAAGGATAGACATATCAATAACATGAATCTTACCCTATTGTCCTAAAAGTTGTGATTTAGTCCATATTTTGTCATGTGATAAAGATTTATGGGACTCGGGTAAGATGCAGGTTGCTGCAACATAATCTGGGGTGGAAGTAAACTTTCAGAGGCACCAAGGATTCTTATTTGGTATTAAGCACGGGCAAATTGGCATGTATACAGAAATCAGTGAAGGATTTGTTTGCAGTGTGAAAAATATTGTAGGAATCATTCAATTCTTGTAAGGTATTCACTAGATATACCCCTGAAAAGTTACGAGAATCAATGTTTGATTCACACAAAACCTCTATTTAAATATGAAAAAAATAACAATAGTATTTGATTACAAATACAATGAAGTAGCCAAATATGAAGTGTTGCAGAGATCTATGTCTTGCTTGCATTTATGTGACTTAATAATTGCATGTGTTGAAGCTAACCCAACAGCGATGTTGGTATACATCATATTATTCCATCGAATAACTAAATAGAAGTCATATTTTACCGAAGTATTTGTCTTTTTTCTTGCCAGTCAACCAATGGAGGGGCAATTGTATAAATACACAAATGTAGTGAAAGGATTCCAGTACCGGTGGTTTATGCTGGACCCACAGAGGGGTACTCTGGATTATTATATGGTAAGATCATGCGCATATTTTTTGGGGGCTTTAGCGCCAGCCCCGGTTAAAAAGCAAGGCGGCCAAAATGAAGGGCGGCGGAAGAAGAAGGCGGCAAAAAGAGGGCTGCAAAAAGAATTAGTAAATAAAAAGGGCGGAAAAATTAGATAAAGCATAAAAAATTATAAAAAAATGGTACTCTACATCAAAATGTGCTGCTTTTAGGGCCGCCTGAAACGTTTTTTTTTTTTTTTGCTCTTCACTTTTTTCAAATGACCAAGAAAAAAATTGGGTCAACCTTTTCGGGCTTTTGAGGATGGGGCGGCAAAATTTAATTTTCTTCAGGCCCCCCGGGGTTGGGGCGGCCACGGTACGCCACTGAAGATGTAGAGCAGTTAACCCAATTTGATTGGTTACAAAGAGGGCTATATCAATATACTGAGCCAATTGGAGACATGATAAGAATGGTCAGCCAGGCTGAAGGGAATTAAGCTTAAAATTGCTGAGAGATCTAAAAGCTCTATTTTGATTGGTTACTCAGATGAGTATATCATGTAATTTACCAATCAGGGGCATTCTAAGGAAGGATGTAGTGCCCATGGGGATAAGAAATTCCGGGTATTTTTTTGGCATCTTTAAAAAATGCTTATTGGTCTTGAATGGGGGGCAATAAATCTCTTTTTTCTGATTGCCAATCAGGTTGAAGAAAACAACAGTTCTTCTATACAGTGTTCTCTCATTCAAAATTCTGATGCCTCACAGACAAAAATTGAAATTGAGTACCACTAATATTTGTCATAAAAAATAAATGGGAGATACTTGAAATTCCATTTTTTTACAAAAGTTTAGTAATGAATATACCATTCATGGAAAGTTAACTAAGATGACTTCTGCACTTTTCTGAGTCGCCATGTATAACATTCTTTGTTTTTCTTACAGACCGAAGATAATCGAAAGCAGCAGCAAAAACCCAGGGGATCCGTTCATTTAACTGTGAGTACAGAAATGTACAATGTTTTCACAAACAATTTGAAAATGTTCAGTATATTATTTTTATAAGTTTAAAATATTGAAGGGTGTAGAAACCTTTGATACCTAAATTAAAGGAAGGTAGTCAAAATTAAATGTTAGTCAGTTTTCAAACTAATAGTTGCATTGTATTCACATGAAAAACATTTGTTCCCTCTAAAATCATGTCAATAATGTTACTTTTATTTCATTAATAGGGAGCAGTAGTATCACCCAGTGATGAAGATTCACAAACATTCACTGTCAATGCAGCAAATGGGGAGGTGTATAGGTTACGAGCGCAAGATGCTAGGGAAAGGCAACATTGGGTGAGCCGGCTAAGAGCAGTTGTACAAAGACAAGGGGAAGTGCTATCACAGGTAGGTGTTTAAGAGAGTTGTGAGCATTGGGCTATTCCATTTAAAATCCACACTACCCCTGTCACATGGGGAGTATGAATTCCAGATGGAATGAGCACATTAGGCAGCTCCATTTGAATTCCATTTACCCTCTGAGAAAGATTCAACCTGAATCTTCCCCTGAGGGAGGGTGAGTTTCAAATGAAGCTGCTAATGTGTTAATTCCATTTGAAATTCATACTTCCCCTGTGGAAGATATTTCCAAAATCTACCACAGGGATAGAGTGGATTTTAAATGGAATAGCCCAATTTATGGGCCAACTACTGAACCTTGTGGGACACATCAAGCTAAATTTACAATAATGATATTAACAAGGGTAGATGTTTAAAGGCTTTCAAAAATAAGTAAGTTTGAAAGGAAATTTGACAAACATCACAGGATGGACATGCCTTACAATGTAATTTGCTATTTATTACAAGAAATGAAAAACTTGGGAGTGCTGCACGGTGTATTCTTTGAGTTAAGTGTGTTGAGAAGAAGAATCATTAACATTCAAGAATGACAAGGTGGAAGCTAAATAAGTAAGGTGATCTTTGACTTGCAAAACATGTTTGGATTTGACAAGGTTGTATTCTATTCCCCAAACTTTGTTTGCTTACAGGGCATACCTGAGCCAGTCACACCTACCCATGGTTCCACAGAGTCACTTGATCTACGTACGTCGGTCCGACGGTATTCAGGCTTGCGTCATTCACCTTCCAATTCATTGTCTGTAGTCACGCCACAACGTCAGAGATCGGCCTCCGCTGCTGCCTCGTTAACGGCAACTCAGGAATCACTACGTAATGCCAAAGATGTTATAGCAGTTGCTGACACTCAAAAGAGGGCACTTGTTAGCGATATAGAGGTGTGTAATCTTTAAATAAAACATTAAAGTTATGTCAGAAGCAGGAAAAAATGAAAGGATAAAATTGGCCATACTCTGTGTAAGAAAGTTTGTATAGCTAACTCACTAAATTAGTCCTGGATTGGTAATGGTGATATCAACATGAACCTGTTGAATCCTTTAAATAAGCTTTTGTTCATTTGATTATATATTTCATTGTATTTTATATATTGTTGGCTTTTTGAATGAACTCATTTGAAGACATTAATGATGTTACTAAGTTTGTACTCTGTGTGTATTTTCAGGGTCTTCCTCAGTGTGGTCATCCATTGAATGCATTAGATCATGTAAGTTACAAGTATAAGAGTTCTGAAATTGCATATAAATCCTGGTTGTGTATTTATAAAAATAATTTTACACTTAGAAAATTATTTTAGATACATGTAGGTCAAGGTATAATATGGGAGGTAGTGTAAAATCGACTGGCTGTAATATTTTGACTTGACGAGTCGGTGACGTCAATGTATTGAGGCAGCTGTTTCATGTGCTCATCCATGCAGCATCTTTAAATGTGCATGTGTATGCTTTTGTGCAAAGTGCTTTGAGCATATGCTTTTGATTCCAAGCTGTACCCAAAAATGTGTGCTAACGTTACTTGTCAATAGTAAAAACATTATAGGCATGAATCCTGGACACTCCATATTTTGAGACTTGCCTCATCAGTGGAGAAAGGACACTGGTTGATATATGTATTCATTTCAGCACCTGCTCTTAATCTATTTTTAAGAAAGATATTTAAAAAAAAAGTTTAGAAACAATAAATTCTGCATTATTATTTGTGAGATGGTGCATACAAATTGTGGTAAGTCGGCATTTTTAGAACATCTACTTATGTATTTAACAAATAAATGTTATAATAGTGCTCTGTTGCCTATATCTGTGCTAGTCATTCCCAATGGGCCATTGTACACCTTGCATTTTATAAAAATAAAAAAGTGCAAAAGAAGAGCAAAATTGTGTGGGATGAAGATGCACCTTTGAGAACTCTCATGGTTTGCAAATAGTTGTGGTGATGTGATGTTAACAAGTATTATAGAAAAATAAAAAGACTATTTTATCATTTTACTAACAAAGTCAGCTTCAGTGGTAAACAGAAGATAGTCACAACAACAATAGTGTAAGAAAAGGAGTCTGAAAGACTTCAAAATATCCACAGTGAGTACTGTTTTATTGGACTAGAAAAAGAAAAATCTTCTGTTCCTGGTTATAACCTATCTACCAAAAAAACGTTGACAACGTAAAAGAAATCAGCAAGTTTAAAAAAACCCACCTCGGCTCACTTTTTGAAACTTGGTCCCATTTTGAATACCAACAGCAAATCAGTGTTTTTATTTTATTTCAACAGAATACAGCGTTTCCAACAAGATTACAAGCCTACTACACTTCTGGAAATGTTTTAAATTTATATAATATGATGAAGTTTAAATCAATACCTTTTACAAATGGGACCAAGTTTCAAAAAGTGAGCCGAGGTGGGTTTTTTAAACTTGTTGATTTCTTTACGTTGTCAACGCTTTTTTGGTAGATTTCTTTTCTTTTTATGAATGTAACCAAGTAGCTCCAAGCTTGGAAAGTCATCAGGTTACAAAGTGCTCCATAAAACGAAAAATAGATGTTTGAAGTTGCTGTTCATGATTTATGACAATAAATAATTAAACAAAACTTTATCAGTCGTTTATTTTTAAAACTTGCTCGTCACGCGTGACTGAGGCGTACACAATAAGGCAACGTAAATATGTACAGAAAATGTAAATATAAACAGCACACACCCAATGTTGACAATGCCAGAGAGATACGGAGAGTAAGTCCGATTTACTTCCAAGTTGGAACTGGTAAATGCGCATATATTTAAGCCTATACTACGGAAGCGTCTTAATGCCCCGACTAGGCAAGATAATCGTGTTTGAATGTTTGTGGTTCTTTATAGTTCTGCGGGCCAACCTAGTTGGATATGCCTATTAAGCGGCGGTTATCTGCGATCTTTCGTGGTTTGTGGTTTTAATTTCCTTATCAAGCACTGGCCTCTATCGGGAGCTAATTTATAGTTTAAGCTTGTTGGATATCCATATTTCGTGGTTTGTGGTTCTTCGTAGCCCTGTGGGGCAATCTAGTTGCAAATACAAATTTCGCTGTTTGTGGCTCTTCATTTCGTTTCATTTCGTTTATCGCGGTTTGTGGTCTTAATTTATTGGATATCCATATTTCGCGGTTTGTGGTTCTTTATAATCTATAGGCCTGTGGGCAATCTAGTTGGATATCCAAATTTCGCGGTTTGTGGTTCTTTGTAGCCCTCTTGGCCAACCTAGTTGGATATGCCTAGTAAGCGGCGGTTATCTGCGATCTTTCGTGGTTTGTTGTTTTAATTTCCCTTATCAAGCCTGCCCTCTATCGGGAGCTAATTTATAGTTTAAGCTTGTTGGATATCCATATTTCGTGGTTTGTGGTTCTTTGTAGCCCTGTGGGGCAATCTAGTTGCATATCCATATTTCGCGGTTTGTGGCTCTTCATTTCATTTCATTTCATTTTATCGCGGTTTGTAGCCCTGCGGGGCAATCTAGTTGGATATCCCTATTAAGCGGAGGTTGTCGGCGATCTTTCGCGGTTTGTGATTTTAATTTCGCTTATCAAGCCCTCTATCGGCAGTTAATTAGTTTAAGCTTGTTGGATATCCAAATTTCGCGGTTTGTGGTTCTTTATAGCCCTGCGAGGCAATCTAGTTGGATATCCAAATTTAACGGCAGTTGTTGGCGATCTTTCGCGGTTTGTTGTCTTAATTTGTTGGATATCCATATTTCACGGTTTGTGGTTCTTTATAATCGATAAGCCTGCGGGCAATCTTGTTGGATATGCAAATTTCGCGGTTTGTGGTTCTTTGTAGCCCTGCGGGGCAATCTAGTTGGATATCCCTATTAAGCGGCGGTTGTCAGCGATCTTTCGCGGTTTGTGATTTTAATTACCCTTATCAGGCCCTGCCCTCTATCGGGAGCTAATTTATAGTTTAAGCCTGTTGGATATCCATATTTCGTGGTGTGTGATTCTTTGTAGCCCTGCGGGGCAATCTAGTTGGATATCCAAATTTCGCGGTTTGTGGTTCTTTATAGCCCCTGCGGTGAAATCTAGTTTGATATCAATATTCAGCGGCAGTTGTTGGCGATCTTTCGCGGTTTGTGATTTTAATTTGTGACAATTTATAATATTTATTGCAAATATAATTTCAGATTGAACTGTGAACAGAGCCAATGATAAATGTGTTTTAAATAACGAAGATGTCATGATAGTCAGGCATGGTGAAAGCATCTGGATGGTGAAAGTAGGCCTAGGCCTAGGCCTAGATGAGAATAAAAAATCAGACATGTTTGTTTGATGAAAAAAAAAATATCATAATAGCAATGGATGTTCGAGATGGTGTTATTCTTGATTTATGACAATACATTGGTTAATAAAACATTAAGAAAAAAAAAAAAAGTGGTGGGAAGTTTGAACCTGAGCAAAAATTCATAAATGGATTAGAAGTCCAGGACCTTAACCGCTTCGCCACGGGACGACCCGTTATAACGACGTGTGAAAGTGGAGTATTTATTAATATGAATGTATGCTGTGGTCCGGAAAGAATAAAAGAATTGCGAAAAACTTGATTTTTTGGCTTAATGGGATCCAGAATTTGTATGTAGGGTATCCAGGAATATACTAGGGGATATTTGAAAGTGAATCTCAAAAGGTAGTGCGACAGTGACAGCCATGTATGGCTGTAGCAGTGACGAAAGATTGTGGATATCAGTATGATTAGCTATGATTTTCCACTAATTTTGGCTATGAAATACCGCGTGAAATAAAGCAAGAATGTTTATTTATTATCAAACAATCGGATTAACTGTATGATTGGTGTAACTTTTTGAATTAATGAGTTATTAAAATATTACACTTTGGATAGTAAATACGATTTAGCATGGTTTTAGATATATTTTGTACCCAGCTTAAAAAATATCATAGAACAATAGCGCTTTTGTTTCGTGTAAATATAGTCCCGCGGTGCATCTTCTTATTCTTCTTTATCAGTCGTTTTTTTTAAAACTTGCTGGTCATGCTACCGCGTGACTCTAATTTTGTATTTCTTTGTTATCCTTTCTTTCAGGATTGTTTACTACTTAAAGCCACATCACAGTCAGCTATGGATTGTTTAGAACAATGTTTAGGAATGCTACAAAGGCAAGACAATGCACAAGGACATCGGTCACAGCCTAATGTGGACCTTTCGCAATCCATGGCCAATATCACGTACGTTACAATACTGGTTATACACATAGCATGCCATCAAATCACTTGTGGGACTAGTCATTGGTTTTAGATGCCTATCCAGTTGAAAAGTGCGATGTGGCACTCGCTTTAAATGAAAAAATGTTTAAAGTTTGAGAATTGACCCGAGAGCCTGGCCCGGGGAGCCTGGAAATATGTTGATTGCATGCTGTATGTAAATAGCCCTATTTTGGTTTGCATATATATTGTCTGCCCAACAACCTCCATGTACATGTGGCCCTTGAACATGTTTAAAACAAACTGCCAAGAGGTTACTTTTTCAAAGCGATGTGCAATTTAATTATTTAAATATTCAGGTTGTTGCATCAGTGATGGTCGGCTGCAGTGCGGACTTTGTCAGCGGGCTGTCTTAGAAGCCTGCTGACATGGCCAGCCGTGCGGCCAGCACAGGTGTGCTTCCTTGGTGTGTTCATATATAATGTTATTTGTTAAATCCATGGTATGTTATTCTTTGTATATATTTAATTTGTATTTTGATGTATTTTGTTTGACCCGTGGGCCAGACTGGAAATCAGTGTGGACCACTGAGTTTGTTCCCCAGGCAAAATAAGATCTAATAAAATAAATAATAAAATAAAATAAAATAAATACTTAGGAGATTTTGTTTTAAACATGTTCAGGGGCTAATGACACATGGGAGGTTTTTCCTGCCTAATGAAGATATAAGAACTATTTATGTGCAAGATGTCTTCAGATGTAAGTTGTGCATTCAATTGCAGCTGAACTCCAGCTTTTAAAGTTTAGAATAAAATGCGCAAATTCAGTCAAAGCTGGTAGGGCATAGGTTTTTGTGTGTGTTTTGCAAGCATTATCAAAATTGTGACATTTATTGTTTAGGCTCATTCAAAGACAAGTTTAACTCTGAATGTAGTTAAATAAGCAAGGAAAAAACAATAGTGAGGAAATTAAATTGATAAAAATGTACCGGATGCTGGATAAAAAAAGAACCAATATTTGTTTAAAATCGTTATTGAAAATCGTTATCAAAATTGTGACATTTATTGTTTAGGTTCATTCAAAGACAAGTTTAACTCTTTTAAAATGTAGTTAAAATAAGCAAGGAAAAAATAGTGAGGAAACTAAATTGATCAAAATGTACCGGATGCTGGATAAAAAAAGAACCAATATTTGTTTCAAATCATTATTAAAAATCAGTCTAGATGGCATGGAAATGAGATCATAATACCAGAATTAATGCAATATTTCCCTCAGCTCAATTTTATCCAATTCTCATTAAATTGGAAAAGTGGTGCCATTTAGTAAACAGAAAGCGGTTAATGTTAAAGCTATGTGTGTTTGCTTACCATATGTGTGATATTTACATGCTAGTCTGCACTGCTATGTTTCAGACAGATTATGTTTAGGCAGATGAATATAATGTGAAGTTCATTTGTAAATATGACATACACAACCAGACCCTTTTATCATGTGGTACCCGCTGTATAAGGTATATTGCTGATAGCGATCGATATGCAAAAGTGATGCATGCTGGGAAGGAAAAGGGCTCAAATTCACAATCTCTGGTGACAAATTTTATAGCTTTTGAGCCCTTTTCATTCCCAGCATGCATCACGTTTGCCCATCGATCTCGATCAGCAATATACTTTATGGGATCCCTTGTATCTAGATTTTAGATACTCATCTATTCATAGTTTGCCAGATCCCTTAATGCCTATGTGGCAGATGAATGTTTTTTAAGTTCTTTTTGTAAATGTGACACACACAACCAGACCCTTTTATGTGGTACTCTATGGGATCCCTTAGAGTACCACATAGTCCCCCTTTTTAGATCCGTTAGTGCATATGTGGCAGGCAGGTGAATGCTATGTAAAGTTCTTTTTGTAAATATGACATACACAACCAGACCCTTCTATGTGGTACCCTATGGGACCCTTTACATCTCATCTAAGAGTTAGATACTCACCTGTTCATCACGGTTACTCATTCATGTAAGAAATCACCAAACTAGTCTAGTGTGAAAACTTCATTGAGAGATTATGAGCTTTATTCTGTATAGTCATTAGTCCCTCATAATTAAGTTTTTACCTTAGTCTAACTCTGTTTTGCATGAAGGGAACACTCATAACACTCCCTTGTTCTAAGGATATGTACCATAACTCACATTCCTTGTCACATTTGCATTTTGATAAAGTACCTAACCTACGGAGGGTGGGCTCTGCCATGTGACTTGTGGTTGAAAAAAAAACCAGTGTATTAGCTGATTGTTTCCTGAAAAGTATGAATTGCAAACTTTATTTTGTGAAGACATACTTCTTTTTGTTCTGCATAAAATGCAATTACCGATAAAGACTTGCCTTTTTAGATTCCAATTGTAGTTCAATTTCTCCATATCGTCATATGTACTCCATCGCAGATGGTACATCATGGGTACCCAAACATTGTAGGTACTACTTGCTCTATCATACATTTGGTACCTCGCTTAAAAGATACTATAGGGCTGCGAATTCAGTTGTGTAAACAATGTTTTCAAAATAACTATCTTGGCCAATTTCTAAGCCTCTTATAACCATCATTCATTAATGACTTGCCAATTAATCACATTTCATTAACCACATATAGCTATAATACCGCATGGGATTTAGAGTGCATGTGAGTTTCAAATCAAATTCTTGTGGGTGGTGTATTGCAAATATGTCCTATTTCTGATGTCACTTAACTTGATCTCTGAGATCAAAACAATTCCTTTTTCTCACATTCATTTTCCTCTCAGCTCTCAAAACTAACATGTAATTTCTACTAATTCGGCTTTGATAGTCACTTGAGTGTTCTGTTTTCACATTTTAAAGTATCAGGCTCAGCATTGGGGCATGATTTTCTAAGACATCCAAAGTGCCTAAGGACTATTGCCACTTTTGTCCATACAATGCCATTTCATTTGCGACCGCTACCCTAAAATTAATTATTATTATTATTAATTAAACCTAACCTTAACACTTAACCCTAACTGTTAAACCCAATCCTAAATCACTACAGATGTGGTCAAAAAGTAAGAGGATGAAATTGCATAGGAGGAAGCAGCAATGCGTTGTGGCTAGGTCCATAGCCAGGGAGTGCAGGGGTGCATTCTTTGCACCTCCATACAAATCCACAATATTTGATGCCTTATGGTCTTTACTGCTCATATCTGAAACATTACATGGAACCCTACTTGTAACTTTTACTTTGCATGCTGATGTAGCAACCTTGTCAACTAAACAGTACACTTAAAAAAATATTTTTACACATTAAAATGTACACAAAAGGTCAAAAATTGGAAGAAAAATTCACATAATGGGTCACTCACTCTCTCAAGTGTAAATGTTAATGACCCAAGAGGTCCACTTGTTGGGAGTTATAGTCCAAATTTAACATGCATTCAAGTTTCATGCCCTCTAGAAATCCTGCACCCCCCTGTCTCCTTTCAAAATAAATCCTGACCTAGGTGTGGGCCTGATTTGCAGCTGAATCTACAGACTGCAGTTAGTCTGTGGTTGGACTCAGGCTGCATTGGATGCCTTTGTGAAATTGTGTCCACTACCTACCTTTTCACCTAATGAAGTTATTAGCTTGGGGATATTACACTAAAAACTACATTTCAGACATCGCAACTGTTCTCATTTGATGTGATTCTATGATTTCCACATTCCATTTCACCTGTTGATCTTACATTTCTGCTTTTTTTTTGCTTGGATGTTTTGTTGAGGTGGTTTTTCTTTTGTTGCTTTTGTTTTTGGTACCTGTATGTGTGTGCGTGGGTGTTTGCACCACAGAGGTACATTTTAAGACTACTTACATCTAACTATATCTACTAAATGCTTTTATTTGTCATAAGAATAATACTTTGTTGCAGTTCTATCAAAACTTTTTTAAGTATCGCATGTAAATTTGCCCATCCCCATATCCAATGATGAAATGGTCACTAGGTTTTGATTGTACCATGTAGTTGTTACTGTACAATCAGAAAATTCAGAAGCCCATATGTGACCATTTGATAGTTGGAATATGTTGCTGGGTAATTTTTTTGCAAGGTAGTCAAAAATCATATTCGAGACTCTGACTATGCAGCGATGATGTGACTACCTAAAAGTAAATTGTCTATGTTTGAGGCTTCCTTTTTTACAGCTAGTTTGAAATAGTAGAAGCATAATTGCACATGCCCAGCAAATCATGATACTCCTTTCTTAAGTGACTTAATTTTGAAACATAGATAGGACATCACTGTGCTCGTGCTGGAAACTTGAATGTGCAATGGTTGCTCAATGTCAGTTTAGCAAAGTAACTAATGTGATTAGAAAACATCTTAAGAATCACTTCATAGGCTTAGTAGATTTGACATTCTGAACAATGATGTTAATATTAATTGTCTCGAGACATCAGGAAAACACAACACCAAAGCAATGATTAGACTCCACATTGCCCTCCCGATCATGAGGACCATTTATTAAGCTATTTATGACCATTCAACAATTTTATATTCATATACATAAATATAATTGAGATAAATAATGATAAATAATGATAGATTTCATAATATAATAATAATATAATAATCATAGCACTTTCATAGCAGTTAAGACATAATATAAATAGTTATTTATCTTCCAATAAATATTATTAATAACACAATACAAGAATTATTGGAAAATGTGTACAACAAGCCAACCATATAGGCTGGACATGCAAGAATTGACTTCTGTATCACATTTAACCAAATTTCATCTTAAGCAAATACAGATACCTCTTTGGATCAAACAGAGGATTGAATTGGAAAACAATATTTATAACATAATTATTAAATAAACAGAAATCTCCAAAAGAAGAAACAATGCCAACTCTATCAATGAATTAAATCTTTAAATCCCTATATAAGCTGGTAATTATTGAAAAGTCAGCCAAAATTTACTATAAAAATATATTAATAATGAAATAATCCACTGACAAAAACAATCAAGCCAAAAAGATACTTCAAATAAGCATAAATTACTCTACATAAAGCGTAGTAGAAAGTGGAGACAATCTACAGACAAGTTTCATCAGGTATTGACGAGACTCCATACAAAGCGTAGTAGAAAGTGGAGACAATCTACAGACAAGTTTCATCAGGTATTGACGAGACTCCATACAAAGCGCAGTAGAAAGTGGAGACAATCTACAGACGAGATTCTTCAGGATTTGAAGAAAATCCATAAAAAGCATACATTTCCTTTAAAAGCGTAGTAGAAAGTGGAGACAATCTACAGACAAGTTTCATCAGGTATTGACGAGACTCCATACAAAGCGTAGTAGAAAGTGGAGACAATCTACAGACGAGTCTCATCAGGTATTGACGAGACTCCATACAAAGCGTAGTAGAAAGTGGAGACAATCTACAGACAAGTTTCATCAGGTATTGACGAGACTCCATACAAAGCGTAGTAGAAAGTGGAGACAATCTACAGACGAGTCTCATCAGGTATTGACGAGATTCCATACAAAGCGTAGTAGAAAGTGGAGACAATCTACAGACGAGATTCTTCAGGATTTGAAGAAAATCCATAAAAGCATACATTTCCCTTTAAAAGCGTAGTAGAAAGTGGAGACAATCTACAGACAAGTTTCATCAGGTATTGACGAGACTCCATGTACAAAGCGTAGTAGAAAGTGGAGACAATCTACAGACGAGTCTCATCAGGTATTGACGAGACTCCATACAAAGCGTAGTAGAAAGTGGAGACAATCTACAGACAAGTTTCATCAGGTATTGACGAGACTCCATACAAAGCGTAGTAGAAAGTGGAGACAATCTACAGACGAGTCTCATCAGGTATTGACGAGATTCCATACAAAGCGTAGTAGAAAGTGGAGACAATCTACAGACGAGTCTCATCAGGTATTGACGAGATTCCATACAAAGCGTAGTAGAAAGTGGAGACAATCTACAGACGAGATTCTTCAGGATTTGAAGAAAATCCATAAAAGCATACATTTCCCTTTAAAAGCGTAGTAGAAAGTGGAGACAATCTACAGACAAGTTTCATCAGGTATTGACGAGACTCCATACAAAGCGTAGTAGAAAGTGGAGACAATCCACAGACGAGTCTCATCAGGTATTGACGAGACTCCATACAAAGCGTAGTAGAAAGTGGAGACAATCTACAGACAAGTTTCATCAGGTATTGACGAGACTCCATACAAAGCGTAGTAGAAAGTGGAGACAATCTACAGACAAGTTTCATCAGGTATTGACGAGACTCCATACAAAGCGTAGTAGCAAGTGGAGACAATCTACAGACAAGATTCTTCAGGATTTGAAGAACTCCATACAAAGCATTCATAAAGTCATCACAAAGCGTAGTAGAAAGTGGAGACAATCTACTGACGAGATTCTTCAGGATTTGAAGAAAATCCATACAAAGCATTTATTAAGCCAACACAAAGCGTAGTAGAAAGTGGAGACAATCTACAGACGAGATTCTTCAGGATTTGAAGAACTCCATACAAAGCATTCATAAAGCCATCACAAAGCGTAGTAGAAAGTGGAGACAATCTACTGACGAGATTCTTCAGGATTTGAAGAAAACTCCAGACAAAGCGGAGAGTATTATAATTTGACATACTTTTATTGAAGCATCTTGGACAAATGAGATAACTGAATTACCCTTCCAGCTACTGGGAGGGTGGGTGGGATTTTTGGTCCAGCATGATCGGAGGAGCAAATGCAAGTGGCTTACTAAGAAAGGTGTGAACACAACAAAAGAAATGGAATTAAAGCAGAGACCTGATTGGCTGCACCCCACTAAAGTGCCATATGAATGGCCAAGAATCTGGGATTGTTGCTATAACAACACAACAACTCCTACATCATTCCAATACCATGACCCAAATCAATAGCATAAACTTTCAAGAGGACTTGATATGGCTCAAGTGGAACTGATAGGATAATTGTCCAGACTTGGCTGCACATGAATGCCCAAGTTTCCCTGATGCTGAGACAATCTGGTTTTTAAAAGATTTTCAACTTTGAAAAACGTCATTAGCAAAGAGCAGCTACTGATGTAGAAATTCTAGCAGTCGGACATCCGGGTATGCTGTCCTCTTTTCAGGTGCGTGCACAGCAACCAGCTTGACAAAGGGGAAACACAGCAAGACTGAACATGTGCACACTGGATTTTCTGTGGTTTCTACCTTTGTGTGACGTCAGCCCGACTAAGAGAATATGACTTAAACAATTTTCTGTAATGAGAATTAAAAAGATAATGGAAAGGATCTGCCAGTGTGCTGTAATGAGCACTACTAGAATGTATCACATGTGTGTGCTTTTGGTATTCTATTAAGCATTCTTTGCAGGTATTTCAACAGAAATGTTCTTCCAAAGAACAAAGCACAAACATTTTGTTTTCTTTAGTTTGCTTTTTTTGTGTGCAATGTTATATGTTCTTGAATAACAGTGATAACCTGCCAGTTGGCTAGTGGAGTCAGGTTAAGAAATATTGACATCTCATTGTGGTTGCCTGATGTTGGCAAATTGTCTTACATGTTATTATATATGACTTGTGCTAATGACCATGTCTTCAATGTTGAAGATAGCATATTAACAGAAGTCAAGCTTGGAATGGGATATTGCAGTTGAAATCCATACACCCCTATGGAAGACATGGCCTTCCCACACTGGAAGTGTAGATTTCAAATAGAGTCCCCCATTCAAGTAACCCCATTAGAAATTCACAATCCCTGTGAGGAAAATTAACCTCATGACTTCCATAGGGGGGGTATATGGATTTCAACTGAAATAACCCAATGCAGAGGTGTAAGTTTTCCGGAAATTCCCGGAATTCCGGAAATGTGGCCAAAAAAAAAAAATTACGGAAATGTTTTCTTTTTACATTTCCGGGATTGGATGATGATAATTCGTCATAAAAAGAGCCCCCCAATTTTTTTTTGAGGGGGGTGATACCCTGCAGCCTATTTCCCAGACAAGCCCCCTTGCACTTCCGGAAACTTACACCTCTGCCAATGAGCCCCCGTTTTTATGCACCTCTCCTCATTTAGTCCATCAGCACAGATTTAGACAAAATTATCACTGTGTCATGTCAATCAAAAGTTGTTCAAGAATAGCTTATGTTGCTATCCAACCTCACTTTACATAACTTTTTTTGTTTTATGTTGTTTTACGTTTGCAATCATTACTAACCGACTAACCAATAATTCATTTCTGTTTTGTTGTTTTGGATGCTGACATTAACAGTGTTGATATTCAATCCAACATCAATAGCAGTGCCAACAACCACAGTGATATAGCCAGTGGACAGGAAGTAAATGGGGAGTCGTCAACTAGTGCTGCTTCATATTTGGTACCATGTAAGTTATAGACTAATATTTGAAGGTGTGAAAGAGATGCTTTAGGCAACAAAAAAATGAAATCCGATTTTACGGGCTTGACCGACCCAGGTTTGGATTTTTGGGTTCTCTAGTTGGGCGTATGACCAGGGGTCCATTTCACTCAACTTCACAAAGTTTCGTAAGTCTCGAAATCGTTTGTAACTTATGAGGAGTCGTAAGTTCCATTTCACTAAGCTTACTTACGAACTGTACCCTTCGTAAGTAATAAGAATTTACTACAGGGACCCCTCGTAAAATTACGTCTAGTATTGGGTATTCGTAACTTTATGAACAATTACTTGAGTTACAAAGGGTTAAAAGTTTAGTGAAATTGACCCCCGGTGCATCAGGTTTTGGACCGGAACGAAGAGGTAGAAGTGAAGGTATTTGATTTGTTTAGCAATCTTTAAAAGATGGGCTTGATGTACTGAAAGGAATTAACAAGATTGGTGTCTCAATCACCTAATGGTTGTGGAAAGCTGTGTAGTAAAATTGTTGCGGTCATAAGGATGTGTAGTAATCTTAAGGTCTTAATTAAGTATCCACCCAGTTTCTAATTCAGTGCCCAAGATATAAAATTCAGAAGTATTGTTGCTTGTTATTAGTATTCTTATAATTGCAGCAGTATAGGGAATCCCATGCGCGGATCCAGGGGGTGTTTTTGTGGCTGCAGCACTCCAAGGTATGAATTGCAAAAAAAAAAGTGAGAGAAAAGAAAGAGAGAAAAAAAAGAAAAAAGTATGCACCAAATCGCACAAATTAAGTTCAGAAATGCAAAATTTCTCTAGCAGCCCCCTGGACCTCCGGTTTGGTTACTAACTTTACAGCACCCCAGAGAGAAGTACTCCTGGATCCGCTGGTGGTGAGTCCTGTTTGTAAAACCTGTAATAGAGCTAGCTAGCCCTGTTCTATTTGAATAAGATAATTTCATCAAGTATTTTCATTACTTTTCATTCTCAATCAGATATCAACCCAGCAGATGAAGTAGCAGACACAAAGCAGGAAACAGACAGAGATTTGGGTGGTGTAGAGGAACATAAAAGTGTTATATTACACTTGTTATCACAACTCAAATTAGGAATGGATTTAACAAGGGTAGCGACTTAGAGAATAAACGATAGGAATTTTTATTTTGCCTATCCTCTACCATGTGATAGAGCGACAGGCAGGTCCAATATTTTGAGTAGTGGATGCGGCGCAGCCGGTATCCACTACGATAAAAATATTGGACCTGCCTGTCATCTAAACAATTTTTTAAAGCAAAAACTAAGTTACCGTCATAAAAACTCCCCTCATTATAAAATGATCGAAACTTGTTTACAACTTCACGTATTCTGTTGCGCGTACTGCTAGCGCGTTCGCGTATTCCGCACTAGTCTACGCATCCAGCGCGATACATACGCGCACCTCTACACGCGTGTTACGCATTATCAAGACGCATGATGACGTGGGGTAGTCTACAGCCTGATAGACGGCACCCGAAATCATGCGATTGTCCAATCAGAAATGTGTCTACGAACTAGACCACTCCCACTGACTAAGAATTGGACATACAGTGGTTCTGTGAAATATCATGGCATCCTACAGGCTACCTCAAAAATTTCTATCACCGGAATAAGATACAATCAAGGAAAATAATTTTGGCACACTCTGACATACTAAATGTAAATCGCCACACCTCTCTCCCAATTCAATGTTGATGAACGCACTTTTGACATTGGGCTCTGCAGTCTCCCCAACATTGATTGAGAGACTGGGAGAGGGAAGAGGAAAGGGGAATATTTGTACTTCTCATCAAACACAGTTATATATCAGGCAATGAAAAGTTCCAACATATTATCAAGGTGTGGCTACTATTTTTTTACTTGATTGTATGTCATCTAAAATTTGGTTTTGACTCATAATTCAACAACAGAATGTTGTATAGACTTATTATTGCACATGATTTGGGAGTAGACCACAAGCTTTGGGATCATTATAAAATTGTTGATAAAGAAATTGGCTTATTCAGGGAGTGGTTACTGAAACACCCCATAACCTAACTTATACACATTTCATGATTTAGCTCTCTAAGCTGTCAAATTTAGTTTTTGTACTATATATCTCAAAAACAGGAAATCATATCAAATTGTTGTTGCCCACAAGTTTTTTTTTATACTGTCCTTTTAAGACCCAGATTCACAAAGTCACCAAATATCGTCATTTTAAAATGATGTGATTAAAGTGCATGTTATGTAATTTCAATGTTATATTTCTATGACAGGTGGTGCTACCTACATTTATTCTAGAGAAGAGGTCCTTATTAGAAATGTATGCAGACTTTATGGCACACCCTGATATGTTTGTAAGGTAAGCTCATCTAAGCCCGGTTTCAGAGAAGAATGGTAGTCCCTTGACGCAAGCGCCCGATTACCGTATTCATCCGAGTATAATCCCACCCATTTTTTAGGTGAAAATTTTTCAAAATTGGGGGGTGGGATTATATTTGAATTTCTTTTCTTTTTTAGGTCAACCATGAATGATCCTAGCGTTTAGGTCTAGGTCCAGGGACACTCCAAAACCGAAAATAAACAACATAAAAAAAAATGGGGGTGGGGGGGGGTGGGTGGGACTATACTCGAACGTGGGACTATACTCGGACGAATATGGTAATGAGCAAAATATGTGAATCTTTGTGTTCCTTTCAAGAGCGCTCCTCTGTGCCGTCCAATGCTTTGACGAGTAATCGGCCAATCAGATTATCAGGTTGTTATGATTGTCAGACAATTGAATCAGCCAATCAGAAATCCACTTCCGTGTTTAAGCTCTGCACGCTCTCAAAAAGTAAACAACTGCCATTCTTCTCTGCCAGAAATTATAGTGTTAACTCACCTCAGAGAAGATATCCTACACTTCCCATAATGCATTTCTTCCCTGTATTGATTTTTAGTGCAACGTTGGTCGATAGTGACAAATAATACCTCAATTAACAGAGCTCATCCAGATCATGCATTTGAGGTATTTCTTTTAATTTTCATCCCATGTTGCACTGAATAGCAACTCAGTACAGGGAAGAAATGCATTGTGGGAAGTGAATATTTTCTAGACTCACCTGGTGTTTAACAGTAAACATTCCTTTACGTTCAACCATTCCAAAAACAGTACTCACACTGGATTTGTTTTGACAACTCATGGATTTCGTAACAGAATTGAAATAAAAAAATATCAATCAATCAATCAATTTATTTTCATCCATTCATTATACACAATATAATTATGATACAATGAGATACAATAATGATGTATTTTATATACAATAATATAATGGAAAAAGCAACTATTTTTATGAAAAACGTCAATGAGATGGATGAGGACACTGCTAACGCAGAGCGTGAGGTGCAGTGCCCTCGGCCTAAAGTTACAACATACAACATTTAACCAAAAAAAATAAAATACGCCGGTACAATTTTCACTCAAAATCGTGCACTGAGTGCCTATGGACGAGATAGTGAAAGCAAGCAGTTATGGCCACAAGGCTGTCCATGCACTGGGCACACAATTTGGAGTGAAATGATACATAATTGGAAAATATAAAACTGATGGTAAACTAAATAATGTACCAAAAAATTAGGGTGCCGACATAAAGCTGACCTGATAGCAAGAAATGAGAGACCGTTTTAAAGTAGTAATGAAACATGAATGTAATTACGATTCACTTGGCAAATATTTTCCAAGGAGATGTTTTTTCATGTGTTGTTTAAAACAGCTACCGAAGGTGCGCTTTTCAGGATTGGTGGTAAATTATTCCAAAGTAATGCACCTTGGATTCTGATGGTGTTATATGCAAGGCACGTGTTGGTTTGCTCAATATGGATATCACCTGCATGACGAGTGTTGTAGTTATGCACATCACTGTTGATAGTAAAATAATTTTGATCAAGTAGGTCGTTGGGAAGGAGACAATGATAAAATTGATACATAAAAATTACAATTTGAAGAATGTACAAATCATGAATTTTTAATGTTTTAAGTGTTGAAAAAAGTGGGTCAGAATGTGCTAACCAGAGTGAGTTAGTGCAGGTTCTGACGAGCTTCTTTTGCAACAGGAGAACAGAGTCACGGTGTGAATTATTATTATCAGCCCAGATAATTGCACAATAGTTTAAGTAAGGATAAACCAACGAGTTGTATAAGGTTGGCAAGGACTCAATTGGAAGAAATTGCTTAACTTTTCTGATGATGCCATTATATTTAGAGATGATATTACAGGCGTGAGTGGTGTGGGACTTCCAACTTAAATTATCATCAATTAGGATCCCTAAGAATTTAGTAGTATTAACTTGACCTAATTGTTTATTATCAATCTTAACTTTAATGTCAATGTTGGGATTCGACTATATTTACTTTTAAATATCATGTAATTAGTTTTATTTACATTTAATGACAGCTTGTTTAATTTAAACCAGTTAGAAATTATTTCAAGATCTTTATTTAGCAGGGTTTCAAGGGTATTAGGATCTTTATTGGTACAAATTATATTAGTATCATCTGCGAATAAAATAAATTTAAGCTTAGAGGAGCAGTTGGGCAAATCATTTATGTAAAGGAGGAAAAGTAAGGGACCGAGGATCGAACCCTGTGGAACTCCACAATGGATGGTATTAGTGGTGGAATGTTTCCCATTGAAGACAACAAATTGTTGTCTATCCTTTAAATAGTTTTTGATCCACAAATTGGAAGTTCCTCTAATGCCACAGTGGTAAAGTTTTTGAAGGAGAATGGAATGGTCAAGGGTGTCAAAAGCCTTGCTTAAATCAAGGAAGATACCTACTGTGCATAGTTTATTGTCAATTGCAGTGGTAATGGTGTCATACAGGTTATTAATAGCCATGTAAGTGGAATGATTTTTGCGAAAGCCAAATTGGTTCGGACTGAGAATTTTGTGATCAGTAATGAAGTCAAGGATCCGGTTATAAATGATCTTCTCGAGCAGTTTTGAGATAGATGGTAAAATAGAAATGGGACGATAATTGGTAAATTTATGTTTGTCACCAGATTTAAAAACCGGATTCACTTTGGCCGTTTTCAATTTTGATGGAACAATACCTGATGATAAGGAGCTATTAAAAATATTGTTAGACAACAACATGTATTTTTGACTCACTTATGGAAAGTTGCATTATCATGTGGCTATCGGCAAAATAAAAAAATGCCTCTTGAACTTGTATGATATTTTACATCTAGATTTAGGACTATTTGCCCTTCCCAGGTGATCAGTGATTAGTTGTTTGGTTATCAAAAACTTCTTCACCCAATAGAATTTGGGGCGTTGCACAGATAATTGGTGGATGTTACAATCTGTGGATAGGTTTGCGACAGGTTCAGCTGCAACCGGCCTAGTTGATGCGATCTGAATCTGATGATTCACAAGTTGCAGCAAAATTACAGCTTTTGAATCCTCTGCAAATTGCATCATATAAATCCAAAATTTATTATTATTGTATTATTACAGGATAGCTGGGTTATCTACACCTGATGCCAGAATGATTGCTGTAGTGGAATATTATTTATGCTCATTTCATGTTGGCAGAAAGGTAAATAAAACTTGTCACTATGCACTATTACTACTGTATAATTAAAAATAAGTATAAGCACAAGCATCATGAAAATGAAATGCCAATATGGCACTGCGTCATCATCCCTATATCTTTGTGTCAAAAATTGCCGTGATAGTACCATGAATCCTCTCATTTTTCAAAAGCTACGCATGGCGATTTTGTTCGAGATAGGCTGAGCGACTCAGGCTAAGCATACCATTTACATGATATGAGATACCATAGCCCTGCCATAGATCCTGCCGCTTAGTTTCTATTCTACGATTTGCGCATGATCAGTACCACATATGGTGTTACTATTATAGAAAATTCGATTTGTTTTCAGGTAAAACGCAGGTTTTGTTTCCAGTACACTAATTCGAAAAGCAATACACTAATTAGCGGGGCCTTGCTGTTTGCTGTGGATATCTTTAACTGCATTTTATAAGTAAAGATTTTGAAATCCAAAGTAAAAGTTATGATATTTTCAACTGTTTGAGAAATGAATTATACAAAGGAACCCGTGTAAAACCCAGGTGCTGTATCTATAATACAATGTACATTTATCGACTTTCTTTATCTGCGTCAATAATAGAATATTGATTCAATCGAATTGAATATATGTCTCCATTTTGAGTTTGTACTACACCTCTGAGCGACAAAGCGATCGATTTCTAGCCAATCAGATACGGTAGGCCTCCTTTTCTTGCGTTCGGTGAAATACCAATCGCCCGTCGCGTCGCTCACCAACGGAGTATTAAGTTTATATTTATAACACTGGCTGTTGACACTGTGTATGGGGTAAGCACCTGTACCACAGAACACCTTTGAGACACCTTCATCGATGAATAGTAATTGCCTAACTAGACTCAAACAGTAATTGTCTTGGCCAATAGTAATTGGCTCATCCAATGCCAGTAGGGGAACAGATATGTATCTGAATTTACTCTAATACAAAATAATATGAAATTATCTCCATATTCCCAGGGTTCCCTTGCCAAGAAGCCATTCAATCCGATCATAGGTGAAACTTTCCATTGTTCGTGGGATGTACCACAACCAACAAAATCAACGCAGGAAGAAGTACAAACAGAAGTGGATAAAACAGAAACAGTTGGAAGCACAACTGATGGGAATGATAGGGTTACATTTACAGCAGAACAGGTGTCACATCATCCACCAGGTAGGTCCCATGAACTTCAACTGAAGTTATAGATGGGAGGGGAAGGGTGGATTGGGTACTACACAGCTGTTTTTGCCAAACGCATGACTCGATCACAAACATTTTCGTAAACTCCTGTCAATGTTTGGCAAACCTTTGTGATTGCTAAATGTTTGTCAAACGTTTGGTGAAAGCGGCTATGTATGATAGTGCATTTAGCGAATGTGCAGTCAGTTAAATATTCATTGGGCACAGCTTCAAATCACACAAGTGTTCACTAAAAGCACTGGTGCACATGAACATGTTTAAAGACACTGCATACATGCATGTGCAAAACAGTTGGCTAAAGTCGCCACGAGAGATGAACTCTGAATGTTTGCATCTGGCGTGTTGATACTAGACTAAATCAGTTGAGGCTTACATGAGGGTAATACCGTATGTCCTGTAAATAAATGAATTAGGGATTCAATCATGTTTCACCGTTGTTCATCACCGATTAACAACGATGCGTTCAGCGTCGTCTGCGTGGTTTACCGCGAGGGCAGCTTTAGCTGCCCGGCGAAATAAACCACGCAGACGCGCTGACGCGCAGTTGTTGTCGGTGATGAACAACGATGAAACATGATTGAATCCTTTCAACAACGAAACAAGCTAAAGATGTCTAATTTACATAATTCTTTCATTCGGAATGTCTGTTTGTCATTGCCACTCAACCTTACAATAAGATCGCGGTATTTCTCTGTTGATATCAGCAATAAAACTAAAGAATAAAGCGGTAATACTTCCGCCAACATAAGTGAGTTTATGTTTACGCATACGTTCCAGGCATGACGAATTTTACGCGCACATGCGTAACGCGTATGCGTAACCTTGCGATCGCGTATACGCTATACGCTCACTGCAAAAGTGTGTGTTCATCACGGATTAACAACGGTTGGCTCCTGTACAAAAGTATAGGAAGAGTTGTTGAAACTCTAATGATCGATGTGAGGTTTGTTGCATAAGTAATTATCAAATTTCTGTCAAAAGTCATAAAGATGGGCTTATTCTGTCCATCTAGTTTGGTCCAATTTCCAATATGTACAACTGCATGTGCATAGATAAATCTAAATGAAAAAGAAATGTGTGGATTTAATGTCAGCAGTTTTGGGCATTTTATAATACCGGTAACAGTATTAACCCTAACACTGACCCAGGTTTTTTGCTATCGGAAGTCACAGAAGATCCGGATTTTTCAAGAAGAAGAAGAATTTTTGACTTGGCACCCCCGGGATTCGAACCTTTGACCCCCCGCATGCCAAGCACACGATCGCGGACAGGGAGCTAGACGGGTTATTGCTGCCCGGCCAGCAATTCCGTGAGCATTTGGCGCTTAGGCTGATTGCGTCATCGCAGTCCCTGGGATGCGTGCATGATTTGATTTTTTCATCGTGGTATTCTGTGGTATTTTTGGGTGTAAGGGTTAACATAGGCTCTAATGTGGAAAAATACATCTTTCTTAACCCTAACACTGACCCAGGTTTTTGCTATCGGAAGTCACAGAAGATCCGATTTTTTTTCAAGAAGAATTTTTGACTTGGCACCCCGGGATTCGAACCTTTGACCCCCCGCATGCCAAGCACACAATCGCGGACCGGGAGCTAGGCGGGTTATTGCTGCCCGGCCAGCAATTCCGTGAGCATTTGGCGCTTAGGCTGATTGCGTTATCGCAGACCCTGGGATGCATTGCATGATTTGATTTTTTCATCGTGGTATTCTGTGGTATTTTTGGGTGTAAGGGTTAATGTTTTTCAAATCTAAACATTATTTAATCTGATATTTGTTTTTCAGTGTCAGCATTTTATGCGGAGTGTGCAAGTAAAAACATCTGTATGAATTCATGGATCTGGACCAAGTCCAAGTTCCTAGGGATGTCAGTGGGTGTCAATATGGTGGGAGAAGGTAAGCTTACACATCTATTTGTCCTCCTGTTCCTCAAAAAAAAATTTAATTTCAAAGGCTTACAAAAGTTTATAATTTCATATCTATAAAAATGTTTTGATAAAAAATAATTGTGTATTATACTGAGAAGATGCCATTAAAAAGGATAGTGGTGTTGTATGAGGTTTTCTACTAGGAATTTCAATTGAATGAACACAGCTTTCAACAGCTTTACTCGATCCAACCACGATCGTATATTGCGTATTTCAAAATACAACACAAACACACAATCTTGGATACAATACTAATCCATCACAAGTGCGTTGGCATGGTTAGATTCACTTCGGCGTTACACACGCACAGTCACACACGCTGGCGTGCATCGCAAAGTGTACGCAAAAAAAAGGCTGTGTTCATTCAATTGAAATTTCCAGTATAGATGTTGGGGTCAAGAAATAAGGGTTGTGCGTATTCTATAAGTTGTAGGAGTTAAGGTCATTTGGTCACAGTGAAGACATATAATGAAATTATAGACTTTTTCAAAAGTAAACCATTGAGCAGTAGCAGCCTGCATATCAAACCATGTACATATCTAAATAAAACCACAGTTAGTGGTAGCATACATATTGTGACAAATTTACCATTTAAATTCAGTGGTACTGTTTCAATTAAAAACCTTTTTTTGTGTGACCTTGGTGAAATGGTCTGTATCTTACAAATATGAAATGTGATCAACCTAAATGGACACTCCCACTTTGGAGGTGGCGTGTATGTATGGCTGTTAAGACCCCCCTTTTCACCATCGCTGTCAACCAAAGACCCCATTACCGGCACTTGCTCTGTCACCCAAAGCGCTAATACCGTAAAAACTCGATAGTTAGCATATGTGCTTACTATCAAGCGCTTTTGAAAACATGAAATTGCACCAAAGTCTGGCACTTCACCAACTGAGCTAATGGGGTTGAGACACACATTTGTAGGTTTACTTGTTCGTATATAACTATGTGTGTCTATGATTTGCTCAAAACCCTTTACGCTTTTGTGGATGTGGCTTTTCATGTTTGCATGTTTTAAAAGCGCTCGATATAGTAAGCACATATGATAACTATTGAGTTTTTACGGTATTTTGAGATATAGTCAATAATAGGATTCAACATCTTTTGTATTTCATTGTTCTGAGCAATACTAAAATGAGCATAACTTTAGAACCATAAGTCCAATTGTGATGGGAGTTTTCAACAAATTAAAGCTCTGAATATGTAATGATACATACATTGAAATTTAAAACTTAATTTTGATTTTGCTTGACAAACCACTCATTTAGCTTGATCGCATCGCAAATGTTTTTATGAACAGCAACTTTAATTAAGTAATACTTTGTCACTAACAGTACCTATGTGGTTCCTTGTCGTTATCCAGGTGTGATATCATTATTAGATCACGGTGAAGAATACACAGCAACATTCCCCAGTGCATATGGTAGATCTATACTCACAGTACCTTGGATGGAACTAGGTGGTAGGTGCAATATACAGTGCCCTCAGTCAGGCTACCAAGCAGCTATTACATTTCACACAAAGGTAAGTTTGTGAACGCATGTACCGTTAAACGCACGCATGATCCGTTAAACGTTTAGTAATTGTGGTAAACGTGTAACACGCAAGTCATTTTCAACCTTCAATTTTCCATTTTCAATGCTAATCAATAGTGTAAAGTAACAAAAGCTGAAACGACTTTAATAATTTACATGAAACTTGCTGCTCAAAACATTAATTATTTGACACTAATACATCAAAATAATGCATAGTTTCTGACATGTTTGGTCTGTTGACTTCGCGAATTTTACCTTGTGTACGGCGTCATTGGTACTAACATATTCTGTTAGAAATTCCGGTTTTGTGAGGTGCACCGCACCTATCGTATTATCATGAAATCTTGCCGCCAGACGGGGCTGGATCAGTGCGTGTTAATACGTTAAACGCACGCATCACTGATGCGTTAAACTCGTAGAAAAATAAACGGAATAACCCATCCCTAATGTATGGGAATTATATTTCCACATGTAAAGCTAATGCATTACAAATTGTAAGAGATTTTGTTATCTTTATCAGAAAGTTTGGCCTTAAAGTTTGACTTATTTTCCCATGAAATAAACATATTTTCCAGTTCCAGGCCTGGTTTATTACCTTACCAGGCTTTTCCTCATTATCAGTGAATCTGCTGAAGGGGCACAAGAAAGGGAGCAGCGGTGCACACTGGTTATGGTCTTTCCCTTTGGTGCCAGAGATCGCGAGTTCAAATCTTAGCATGACAAAAAAGATCAAACCCGCTCTCCCCATGTCTCATGAGGTGGGCCAGGTGATCCATGATAAAGACGTTGTTACATTTGAATTTATACTCGATCGCTGAGCAATTGTGATGCATTGCTTTTGAAAAGTGATGGGTGATCACCAAATTTTGCGATGCATCGCTAGTTGCTTTCGCATTTATACTAATCATGGCGTTAGTGATTGCGGACGACAATTAAAAAAGGATACAAAATAAAATTTAAGAACATCCATTGCTGTCAATAATTATTGTTTTGAATTTATTCCTCTCCGAAAGTTAACAATTGAGAGATGTACGTTGCAAAATAATAAATTCAGTTGATAGGAAATGATTGGTTGATGCATTCACGTGTCACGCAACATTGCTCGGGAGTTGAGATTTCTTCAACTAGCAAAAACGATGTTGTTTTGGCTGCAGCGATCTGTATCGATTGAACAGCTTGTCACTCTGAAAACAGAAGTAAACACAGAGCATTCGTGAGAATCGCTTTTCAGCAAAAGCGATTGAGTATATATTCAGTTTAAGAGTTCTAGTGAAAATTACTTTTCTCACATAGTTCTAGTGAAAATAACTTTCTAACATATTTAGCAAGTTTAAGTCTAACATAAAAAATAAAATCATGGAGATCAGGATGAATGTAAAAGGTGGTGATGATCAGCCAAGTATTAACCTCTCGCATTTGTTTGTACCACTCTATTTTTTGTATTGCAGCCATTTTATGGTGGTAAAGTACATCGAGTGAGTGCGGAAGTGAAGAATCCTAGCAATGCTGTTATATGTAGAATTAGTGGGGAGTGGAATGGAACCTTGGAGTTTTCATATTCATCGGTATGTAGTACAAGATACTTGTGAAATGTGTGTGTAGGGGTTAGATATCTATTGAGAGATTTTTGGTGTGGTCATGTTAAAATGATGATCAAAATATCAATGCATGCTGTATCAAAGATGTATAATTGTAGATGAGGAGTGACCATTATGTTTATCATGCATTAAACTGTATATGTGACACGATCTGGTCCATGGGGGGCCAGAGGATGATTTAAGGAAGCCCCATCATGCACTGTAAAAGTGTTATCACTAGAGTTTCAACTACCACTTTACTTTTCAAATCCCATTGAACTCTGTGCAAAAGATGTTGTTTTAGAATTGCCCGTGTGTCATTATTAGTTGGTCGATTTCAGATCTAAAGTGATGTATGCATGAAGGATAATCCACACCTTCTGTAGATAACATAAAATGTGAAATCGACCAACCTTTAGAAGGTGTTTTTATTGTAAATATATCTGTCCAAATTCAAATTTAACCGTGCACGTGTGTATGCAGTGGGCGGGCAGTGGTGTCATGTTCACTCACACAGTTGTGCTAACCGCAAGACTTGCTGGGAAGTGCTTAAATCATCCTCTGATGGGGGGCAAAGGCGGCAAATTTGAAACTGAGATAAAGGTAAAAATATGAGTAAAAAAACAATAAATTACATCAAAAAATGCCATAACTTTAGAACCAAGTATGCTAGACCTTTGGTGTTTTCAATAAATGATAGCCTATTGTATGTATAATGTAATAATTACAGTAACTCAATTTTCAAAAATGCCTCCTTTGGCCCCCCATGAACCAGATCGTGTCACATATGATTTTGGTGAAATTTTAATTTTGCTATTCCTTACCAAAAATTATGAAATAATAGCAGTAACAATACTGTAGAAGGTTTTCTGCCCATTTGAAGCTGAATTAATGAGGTAAAACATAGGTTTCATCAAACTAAGAATTACAAATACCTTGAAAGCCAAATTCCTAACTTATTTATTGTTTTTTAGCAAAGATCATCACTTTTTTTCTCACATGATTTGTAATATTGAGGTTCATATGTTACAAATCTGCAATAATACTTTTCTACATTAATGGGTTATTCCAGTTGAAATCCATATACCCCCCATGGAAGACATAAGCATAATCTCCCACACAGGGAGTTCCCTGAATAGGTGACTCCATTTGAAATCTGCACCCCTTGTGTTAGAGATTAAGGTCATGTCCTCCATAGCAGGTGTATGGATTTCAACTGGAACAAACCTGTATATAAGTTGATAATAATTTTTGTTTCGCAACAGGGAGACAAAAAAGTTATAGACACTACCAAATTGCCCAGCATTCCAAAGAAGGTGCGGCCAATCAGCCTGCAAGGAACATTTGAATCCCGTCGTCTGTGGCAACATGTTACAAATAGTCTAAAAGTTGGTGATATAAATACTGCAACAGAACACAAGAGATATGTAAGTTTGTTTTGTAGCATCCCGTCAAATCCTGTTGATAATTGTCTTTTACACCTACCATGTCATGATCATCTCATTATATTTGTTGGATCTGTAAATGTATTGTAAGGTGTTTGAATGACGCAAGGCTCATAAAATCACAATTCAAATGAATATCTATAAGGAAGACACTCCACAGCCTAGAAATGTAGATGAGGAGTAACCAATTTACCAAAAGGGGTGCTGCCAGTTTTGTTCTTGATTTTTGCATGAAAAATGAAGGTAAATTTGATGAAAAATGAACAACCATGTCTTTTTAAGTATCTATGAAAAGGGGCGTGTAAAATACTAGCCATCAAAAAAACCCAAACTGGCTCTTAACGGTTAAGATGACCTTAACATTTATCTGAACCTTAAGTCTGAAACTAGTTTTTAGGCCTCACCTAAGAATAACACCTTTCCTGCTTTTCTGGAGGAGGGAGAGGGAAGAAGATAAGAAGACAAAAAGCAAAGTTGTTTTTGTCTTTTCTGACTGGTTTTGAACCACCAACCCCTCTGGTTTTGGAGCACAAGCTTGTGATATCACGCCATGTCATGTGTGGTGACCTGGCCGGCCAACATATTTGTGTTTATAGGAGTGCTCAGATTATGTGGGATGCTTGGGCTCGCAGTTGCTTCGTTCTGCACTATATTTTTGTTGCATTCTGGGTGGTTAGGTTTAATATCATGAGTACCTTAATGCTGGTTTCATACTTTCTGCTGCTTGCCACTGAGCGGCGTGATGCTTTATCATGCCGCTTACACTTGTCTGCAAGCGGAACGGCACACCGCTCAGCGGCAGCGGCACGACTCTGAAAGCCACTCTTGCCGCTCAGCACCGCTCCAAAATCGTATTTTGTTCTCATACGTCAGAGCGGCACCGCTCAAAGGTGATTTGAATTCAACTCCCAGCGGTGCTGCCACCGCGGCAAAGCGGTGGAGTGATCAATATATCGGCTTTCTGCTTGTCACCGCTAGCGTTTCTGATGCGACTGCGCAGTGAAGTAAAATCCTCTTCAGAGCAGCAAAGTGGCGAGCGGCAGAAAAGTGTGAAAGCAGCGTTAAGAACTTGCATATGATGGTTGTATAGTGATATGATATATGAACAAACAATGAAATGAATGATTTCAAAACGAAATTTTTGATTTCAGCTGGAAGAAAGGCAGCGCCAAGAGGAGAGACAAAGGAAAGAATCCAGTACAAGTTGGGAAACTAAACTCTTCCAAAGAAAAGGTGAAGGATGGGGGTATAATCGTATTCTACAGAAGCCATCATCGTAGGAGTGGATGAAGGCAAGGATACGGGCTAAAAGTAGAGAAACACATAGATGCTATGTAGGGACTTCCAGTAAGTAAACTGCAATATATATATATATATTCTAAGTCTGTTGCTTTATGTAGAGGCTGATGTATGTATGTAAGAATTGAAGATGTAATGATGAGGAGGATAAAAATCCCATCACTTGAGGGCTATATGGATGGGAGATAAAAGCTGCCCTGTGTAATAGTGCACAGTAGTTTCCCCAGACCTGAAAAAAGGTGAAAAAGCTGCCCTGTGTAATGTAATGTGCAGTAGTTTCCCCAGACCTGAAAAACAGGTGAAAAATACATGATATAAATAAAACGATAAACCTTGAAAGTGGATGAAATTGAAACTTGCACTGTATTTTGGCAAGTGAATTTCTATTTGTGTTGAAATATTTCTATTCCCTGGCCCTATATCCTTGCATACAGTACTTAGATGATGCCACTGCCTAGAGGGTTAATGGGGATTTGATTTGATCTGATGCAACAAGGTTAGATTGTGAAAGGCACCTGTTTCCAATGCTTCCAAATGGTGCAAAGCATATTGCTTTTGGTGTCAAAAGAATATGACTGTCAGATGTGTTTTACCCATTATTGTTTGCTAGTGTAGCCAAAAGACTGCCTTTCTGTGCAAATTTGCATATAAGTAGCCCACATTTGGTAAAAATAGTGCACCAAATGGCTTCTATTGGGACTTCATTTTGAAAAATTTGTTAACTTCTGAGTGGGACACCCATGTGTGGTATGCGCTGTGGACACAACAAAGCCCACTTTGAACAACTTCACCAGGATTTGCACTTAACTTAACAACTGGTTCGCTGTTTCAGCTTGAATCAGATGGCAATTGAGTTGGCTGTATTTTACAACTTGCCGCCAGCATGTACAGTTTGCTCGAGGCATTTACAGACTGGATTTTGCCAACGGATAGGTGCTAAATTTTGAGCCCTGAACTCCCTCCCTAAATAATTTCTGACTCTAGACCTGAAGCTATCTTGCTGGTATTAATGAAAGATGACAACCGATGCAAGCCTTGTTGGACCAGATCAAGTCAATTATTGTTAGTGTATTAATTGGGCTGTTCCATTTCAAATCCACACCCCCCTGGAAGATTTTGGAAATATCTTCCACAGGGGGAGTATGATTTTCAAATGGAAGTAACACATTAGCAGCTCCATTTGAAATTCATTCTCCCTCGGGGGTAGATTCAGGTTGAATCTTTCTCAGAGGGTATATGAAATTAAAATAGAGCTGCCTAATGTGCTCATTCCATTTGAAATTCATACTCCCCTGTGGCAGATATTTCCAAAATCTTCCACAGGGGTAGTGTGGATCTTAAATGGAATAGCCCATTGTCTGGGAGAAATAAAGTAATCAAATATGCATATAGCCTTGCCGATAGAAAAACTTTGTTATGTATGTATATGGTGGGTAATGGGGTTGGTGCAGTTGGAGATATATTAAAGCTACTTGGGTGTGGTCAAAGTCAAACTTTGTTGGACCCTATTATATTGTCTGAATGGTCTAAACCTATTGCTGAAATGAATTGAAAGTTTTTCCAGCAAATACATGTATGTATTGTACGTATATGCAGTTCATATCTGCATTTGCCTGCATTGGGAGATGGTATACACCAATCTGAGAAGCGTTTACTGTATTTGGCCCTCTATTGACGGCAACACTGATGTACCAGAGTGGGAGATTTAATTCGTTGATTGTGTATTAAATATCACTGTTGTGTACAATTCTCTGGTACAATTCTGTATAGCAGACAATAAATAATGGATAGAACCCCCGACATTGGGACACCACAGTTTTACATCAGGGGCACCGCAGTAATGGCGAATTGGATAGGTGTATACATGACACGTTCAATGCTTCCTATGCAGTTTGGATAATTCGACTAATGACCTCGAATGGATAAGTTGGGAACTGCTGAATTCAATAAACTCCCGCTAAGCTGGTCTCATACCTACCCTTATGCTAGGCTAATTGTATCTGCTACTTTCAGCAGGTGACTATTACAGTTTTATAGCACGTGTGAAAATATGAAGTGAGTTACTACTAAGGAATTCAAACTGATGTTGTACAATCAAGATACGGTTAGGCGTTGTAGAATTTGCACATAAACAAGTTGTTGGTGGACTAGAGCAATGCAATATACGAGCCTTAGAAATATTATACATATTATGCATACTTATAGTAATACTTACTCTTATCATCATTAAAAAAAAAGATATTGTGAAGATTTGTGCAATCTAATTATTGTTATTAACAAAATAGTTTGCATTTTACAATGGTATATATATTATTGTACTCATCTATTTAAGAATCTTGTTTAACAATGGTAGCTTTAATTGATGATACAGTCATATTGTGTCTGACTATACGATATGAATATAGTTTATATATTTTTGGTCAGTTAAATGTCTGTCTGTGACTATATTTCAGCAGCAGTGCCAATTTCTATACATGTGACATGTTCTTTTGATATCAGTTGAGATTAAAATGGAGCAGGTGGAGTCAGCTGTTTTGACCTTTGACCCCATTGAATTGGGTCAAATGACAAATGTCAGGATATGAGCCTTATGAGGTGTTAGACGGATATGCATAGTGCCCCAAAATAGTCAACATTGCGCATGAGCTTACCAGAATATAGAAATGATTCTATTTTTAGAATTTTATGTATGGTTTTTAATGGTTTCAATCTTTGAGGGCACAAAGTTTTAACTGGTTTCATCAGAACATGTCACAAATATAAGATTAAAAAAAAATTGGTGCTTGATTTCATGTTGATGTGAAATCATTGTTGAATGAATTGTTTTTGTAAATAATGTCATGTGCTTCTAAAGCTGTGTGAATCAAGAGATACTGGTGGTGCTGACCATTGCAGAGATAAACTTGTCTTTCTCTGGCAAAAGAGTGTATTTGTTATTTGTACATGTTCATCATACTGCTTCTTGCCTTGGTTTCAGATATTAATGTTTGAAATGATGTAATTTATAGAGAACCAATATCATCTTGCCTTCTTCTGTCAAGCAGTCAAGGTAGCTCAATCGATAAGGCGTTTGACTATGGTGCAAGCGGTTGCAGGTTCGAACCCTGGTAGTTTAAGTATGTTCTCTTGAAAAAATTGAGTTGGCTTGAAATTCCCCTGGACAAGAAACTTACTGCTAATTGTCTCGTTGTAGCCTGTACAAAACTCAGGGAGCTGAGCCTGGTTGCGAAGGTCATTTGTGGAATTCTAAGGTGTGCGCTCTTGAAGCTGTAAAGTCCCTGAGTTATTGTTAAATGGTTTATGGAATGTTGTGGGGCCCATAGGTCAGCAACAACCTGTAAAGTGTGCTGAGGCTTGTGGATCAATGTGTTGTGCTTATAATGCATAGTGCACTATAAATCACTGCGCTTTTTTCTGTGATTGCATAATAGTGAAAGCAAGGCTCATCATCCACCATTTCCTCAGATGAAGGCACAAGATGAATGAACCTCCCTTTTACGAGAGCTCTACTAACCAATCAAGGGATGTGTCGATTTTAATTGACAGGATCATCAGATAGAAAGTACTTTCTTTATTTCTGACTTTCATTCTAGGATCAGGTATAATGAGCTTTGGTAAAATACTTCAAACAAAAATGGACAGAACTAAGGCAAGAAGACATGTAATGACATAGATACTAAAAGTAATAATGTACACTCTTTTTCCACAAAAAGGCTAAACTCTCTTTTACCAGTTTTGTGCCTCATGCAATGTCAAATGCATGTCTGTGGTTAAGTTAATTCCTGGAAGCATGACACTCATTAATAGCAGAATGAGACTAATTTCGTGGAAATTGTATGTATACATATATTAACGATTTTGTTCGGAAAATACTTGGGTATTATATCATTAAGCAACATAATTTATCGCTATATTGTGGTGTATATGTTTATTTAGCCAATTTTATTGTCAGTAGTTGTTTTTATTGATGACATTTTGTGAATTGAATCCAATCAATCCATACTTATTATACTCCTGCTATTCAATAGCGCCTGCACCATTATTGTGATTTGACGTAAGCTGTTAAGTGAATTATATATACAAGTTGCGATTCTCACTTATATATTATATATTTTGTGTCTCCCTTACATATATATTTTGTGTGTCCCGCACATATATATTTTGTGTCTCCCTTACATATATATTTTGTGTGTCCCACACATATATATTTTGTGTTTCACATCGTCTTACACCTTGTTTGGGTGAAGCTTCTTAATTTATCTTACAAATTTAATTATCTACACATATTAAGCTATTCACATTTTATGAACAAGGAGGTCTTGTGTGTCTGCGTTCCATCCAGTGCCAGGCAATCTCAAATTTGTTTTGATCCACGATATGTGCTGCCACTTGTTAATTTCCATAAAAGTTTTAATTTTAGCATTTTGGGTTGGTGAAGTTGATGTATTCACTTGTTATTCATATTGAATGAGAGAAGGTTGTATATACAACAAACTTTTGTAACCCAATACTTTGCCATCACATAATCACAATTATGATTAAATCTCCGGAATTTGTACTTGAACAGATGATACTAGTGCTTGAAGGGATGGTATCAATGCAATTTGCTCTTGTAATGTATGTGTTGTGCAATTTTGGTGGGCAATATTTGGCATGACATATATATCTGCAGTAATGTTGCTATCCAAGCTGCACATGTTGCTACATGTATGTTGAAAACAGTTATATACTATTTCTTTTTTTCCAACCAGAATGCTAAACCTATGGGGCCAAACTAGAGTAAAGGTTGCCAATTGAATTAGATAAAAAGTTGAAATTTGAAGCTAGAATTACTTAACATTATTTCTGCTTAATTTGTCACTAAAGGATTGGGGAAAATATAGAATCTTGGACAAGTTTACAAACTTGGGTTCAAATTCAGATCAAGGATGATATTTTGCATTCCTGTGCCAACTTGATAGAAAGAATAATTTATGATTGTGCCATTAACAACAAGAACAAAGTTATCTTCAATCAAAGGGAAGTGTTGTCAGGACAAAGAATGAAACAGCTGGGATCAGGTTTAATGCTTTCCTGTTTCCCAGTGAAACCTTTTGGCAACTTTTAGCTGGCAGCAAAATGATTTTGTTGAAGTGTTCTTGGTGATCCACAGTCTCATCTGTCACTTATGTAGAGACTGAGACTTTTAGTAAAGTAATGTGTGAAGTGTGATCAATTTTGCCTAGTTTGTCATTCAGAAGGTATTTTTTCCATCAGGACCTAAAGGGATTATTTTGAAAAATGTATATAACTTGCAACACATCAGATTCAACCGGAAATATCAGTGCAAGTTTATATTTTGGTCCTTGATGGAATGATAAACCAAAGAGATCAGGTTGAGGCCACCGCAGGATCACAAATGGATGGAGAGTTTTTGCTACATTTAAAAAGTACAATTAGAAAGTACAATTCAACTTTGATTAGTTTGTTTTTATAAATAATAAGGAAACTTATTGCAAAGAGAATGGGTTTCTATTGAGAGTGGGTTGCTATTGAACTATTAAAGGTTAAAAAGAAAAATCAAAGCTGCTGTCAAACCATAAGAAAGAAAATATGTAAGATCACTAAGATGTAGGCATTGTGATGCAAGAGTTTAAAAAAACCCAACATTGTATACTCACCCCAGATGCCCACCCCACTCCCACAAGTATCCCCCACACACACCCACACCCTTCACTCATACCGGGACCCGTACCCTCTCAGTCATGTAATCAGCAGTAACATAATTAGCATTTTGCAACTCCCCCCACACACCCACTCCACACTCACCCCTGCACACATCAGTACAGCATATGATGTCAAAATAATGGGACTTCTTTCTAATCAACAAAAGTAATTAAATATAGTTTATTGATACAAGATATTTTATCATTGATGACGCAGACATTATGTAACATAGGATAATAGCAGAATAATGCTTCTGCAGGATACACTATAAATACAGAAAGTTGAGTGGACAGAATTGGAGCTAAGATTTCAAACATGCTCATGTGTCAGGTCACAGTTCATCATCCGCAATGCATTTGTACATTCAAAGCATGACCTTTGAATGTAGTTGATGTTTAACTCACTCCACAACTTGTGAGGTCAATATGTTAGTTCATATTGTAGAATTGAGGTCATTGAAATGTGCCATTGGGATGAGATCATTATGGTGGTGAGGTTAATGAACATGTCTCTTGTATTGTAAATGACTTACAGTTTTTTTTCCTACTAATAGATCTATTTTTAACCATCACGAAATGTTGAAAACATTAGGATAATGCTATATGCCATTCTATTGTGTGCACTTCGTCACGTGTGACCTTGGTTACGGTGTAGTGAACTCCCTACGTATACCTTTCATACATGTAGAAAATATATGTAAAAGGAAGTAAAATGTAGCCATGACATTGTCCCAAAAATAATGAAGTCACAAATTGATAAGCATGTATATTTATGCAGCACAAAACAATGGGAAAAGGAAAAAACAAAACTTGTTTAGATCAAATAAAGGAAGGAAAGTAAAGGATAAAGAAAATGGGATGGGGAAAAAAAGATGAAAGGTGGTAGTGTGCACCAGAAATAAACTAATCTTAAATGGCCCAAATTATTCCTATAATGAGCTGAAAGCTGTGAATGACACACATTGCTCATTTGAAGTAATTAGCTTTCCAAAATTAGCAGGTAATTAGTAATCAACACACATGGTGATTAAGTTTTAATGCTAGTGTACCTGAAACAGTTACGATGACTGATAAAGTGGATATTTTCATGGTGCATTATTTTCACGCTTTGCACAATCCAAGCAGCTATTTTGAAAATTACTATGTGTGTATATATTTTGTATAGGGCTGTGTGAGGAAGCTTAAAGTCAAGTCTAAACACAAGTGAAATAGTACAAAACCAAGTATTTGTGAAAAAATATCTGAACATTAATTTTTTAGTTGTTATAAACTGGGAAGTAGAGGTGTTGTAATGCATGTTTAATGACTAAGGAGAAGTAATATTATTGAGAGTGCTTATATAATTACACAGTGACCAATAATTAGTAGCCATGATTTTGTTATCACAAGTTTTCACCATATTTCCATAATTATTCCATTTTTTTTTATCACAATATTATCATTTCAACAGAATCTACTGTTAGTGACGCATTCTAGTTGAATTTGTTGAAAAAGAAACTAAAAATTGCAATTAGTACAAATTAGAGCAGATGTTCGTTGAAATAATATCTATATTTTATTGACCTTTGCGTTGAACATAAGGAAATTTTATCCTTTGGTGAGTTAGATGCTGGTCATTTCCTGAAAACATGTGGCATTAAATATATAGCAGTAAATTTAGAATTTTAATACCATGCTTGAAGCACGTTTGAAATTGATATCGCTTTGGAGTAAATTTATCCTCTTGAATACATGTAGTCAATGCTTTTAAGAAATGAAATTTTGGGTCTTGGATTCTTTAACAGCAAGTAAGACTACCACTTTCACTTGATTGTTTTCAATCTAAAGCAATTTCAAACTACTTAGTGTTGAGTGTTTATTAATATTTGCTCCACTAGGCCCCAGCCTCCACAGTTCGTGTATCCAGGAGTAAGCATGCTCGTTGGCGAACTTTGAAAACACCTGGTTTTGATTTCCCGAAAGTTTCCAGGAGAAAAACATCCCTTTTAAAGTGATTTTGCAATTTTGTTGCCCTTTAACAATGCCCCAATATTTATAATATACCCTTAAGGGATCCAAAATGAGCATTTATTGCGTTTCGACAGTATTTTTTGTGGGACATGAGAGCACCTCAGACCTATCGAATTGCATTCTGAATACTGAAGCATGTCTTTCTGATATCAAATAATTTTCATTTTTTAAAATCACAATATAATACAAATTTTATGACAAATTATAAAAATTTGATATTTTTCAAATTTTTGACATATAACAGTCCTCGAAGTAAATTATATAAATCTAATGATATATTCTTAAAGTGTATGTAGCAGGGAGGAAAATCCGACGGTCAATTGAAAATTTTGACCTTTCATATTGAAGATATGGATTTTTTCCCCAAAAGACCTAATTTTTTTGGTGTTTTGGGAAAAAAATCCATATCTTCAATACTGAAAAGGTCAAAATTTTCAATTGATCGTCGGCTTTTCATCCCACCTACATACACTTTAAGTATAAATCATCAGATTTATAAAGTTTACTTCAAGTACTGTTAAATATCAAAAATATAAATTTTAATGATTTGCCATAAAATGTGTATCAAATTGCGAATTTCAAAAATCAAAATTATTTGATATCAGAATGACATTCTTCGTATTCAGAATGCAATTGATATGTCTGATGTGCTCTAATGTCCCAAAATAAATACTGTCCAAACGCTCATACCCCAGCCCTTAATAAATTGGTGTTTTATGCATCTTATGAAATAAATTTGTGATGTAAGGCAGAAGGATATAATAAAACTGTAACGATTTATGCACATGATTAAGTAAATGACGAACACCTTTTTTTTTTTTTTTTTTTTTGAAAACCTGTGATTTGAAAAATGACTCCTTTTTTGTGTTTCGCGAATCATGTTCATCTAAAAACACTCCCTTATTTCGTGAAATTTCTGATGAGCATGTCTACCTTAAGATACACAGTGTGGCGGGGGGGGGGGTAAGGTACTGAACATCCTTCATTGCATATGTTTGTACACAAATATTTTCATATTTATATCAAACAAATTAAATATTTCTAGAAAGCTATTAAAAACATATATTATTCATGATCAGGAATTCCCATTAGTGACTTTTTTGTTTGCTAACATAGGAAGGAAAAGCCAATTTGACATTATTTTTCCAAAGATGCCAGAGTTTTTAAGACACATCTTGATTTAGGAAATGTTGTTTAGTTCATTCTGTACAAAAGGTATTGGAAGATGTAAATTGTCAGAAGATTTCAGGATTTATTGTCAGAAGATTTCAGGATTTATTGTCAGAAGATTTCAGGATTTTTGGCATCACTTCCATAACATTATTTTCCATGTAAAATGTATTCAAATATATTCAGTCAAGCCATGTCTGGTTCATGGTTCTAGGAGAAAAGGCCTTACAAATGATTGTTAATAAATGGTTACTTAATTGTACTTCTGTTTAATATTATCAACGTGACATTAAAATTAAAAAAATATTATCACTTGTTTTGCTAGGAAATCCCATCAGTAAAATGAAATTTAAGGGATGCCCGGGGTCAAACAAAAACATCAACAATACAATTACAATACAAAAATGGCATTAAAACACAGTCAAGTGCTGAAGATTTGGGATGAGATTTTGAGGAATACCATAATTTTCTTTTTCTTTCCATCTTTTGTTGCAACCCCAGTGGGAATAATAAATAGTCACTCAATGAATGTTCTCATTTCAATCATGTTAACCAATTTCATTTTAGTTATTGCAACCTTGAATATGTTGAATGTTATAATAAAATCTAATAAATTGGGCTGTATCTCATCATGCAAATTTATAGTACATTGACTCCATTTCACCATAGACTCTAGAGTCTATGCATTCACTATGATGTGGAAATATGTAAAGGACTTTTTGAGGAGATTAAAAGTGGTGATACGCGGTGACGTTTGCAGTAGAAACAGTTCGGGATGACGATTTTGCGGGTGACACCAGCAATTAGCCTATTTCAAAACAGTGTGAGCATTCAAAACCAAAGGTCACAAAAAATATTTTCTGGACTTTTGCCCTCCCCACTAAATAAGTGGGAAAAGAATTGTTACCTTGCATTTACAGTGCAGTAGAAACGACCCGATATAATGGTGAGGGTGAAAATGCGGTAATGCGAGGTGCTCAGTCAGGCCCGTACGCAGGATTTTTTTGGGGGGGGGCTGATTTTGAAAAAGTGGACTTTTTGCCAAAGGGGGAGGGCGATTTTGTGAAAAGTGGACTTTTCCCTCAAATTTGGACCTTTTTTGACCAAAAAAACGTAAAAAAATGATTTTTTTGCTCGCTACGCTCACAAATTCTTAAATTTTGGGACTTTTTGTATACTTTTGCAAATTTGGGGAGGTGTGGTCGCACCCCCTGCACCCCCCCTGCGTACAGGCATGTGCTCAGTATAAACACGCTGGATATGTTCACTCAAACTTCAAAGAATGACATTTGAATGTTCTGGGTACAAAACTCATACTTCTCAATGTGAGGTCAACTTATTACTTATATATGTTATGGGACTATGCTATGGGAAATGAGACCATTTTGATTCAAAGTGTTTTAAGTCAGGTCGGAAGAGAGCATGACCCCGCGGTGTTTGCACTCAAATATTGAGACAATGGGGTTGTGATTTCCATGATTTTTCTCCGGAAGTTGAAGTGTCCAAAACTTTTGTTTTGATATATTTTTTGCGTTAACTCAAGAGCAGCAAGACATGTAAATGCATTTATTGGCTTCCTTGACTCAATTTGTATTATGTAAAAAAGTACACTGCAATTTTGTTTAGTTAAAATGGCTGAAACTGGAAAAATGGCTCCAGCCATCCCACTCTCCTTAAGCATAACATCCTGCATCACCTTCTCCATGCAAATGATGGATGGGAATGAGGACGAGAGAGGAAACCACACTGTGTTATATGAAATGTACAGGTGGATGAATACATGCACTACCAGCTACTGATATTAATTACCACCATGTAGCACTGTTCGCTCTCTCCCTGTTAAATTGGTCGTTAGCCCTAATTTGAAGGGAAAGTCTGCTTTATGAATCATTAATCCATATACAAGTTATTAAATGGCTGCATATGTTGTTCAAGGGAGATGTATGATAAATGTTGTGTAGATTCTTTTGGTGTAACATTTTCGGTATTTTGATGTAACGTTTTGGGTGTAAAACCTTGCTCTTTCAATTGTGTGAGCATTCTAAGAATTAAATCATCACACCAATTGATTTTCCCAAGATTATTTTCAAGATTTCTGTCCTAAAAGCATATAGCATAATAAACTACACTGCACACAAAAAGTAGGCTTTGTGCCTGGTGAGGTATCAAGAATAAAAATCTATTTGACATTTTTTTAAAATTAATTTAGGTTTAGTGTTTTTAAGATATTGCTTTTGTTTTAAGTGTACTTTTTGTGTGCAATATTGTTGGGCAAGTAAATTTGAAAAAAAGGAAGGTAAAACATGAAATCAAAGTAACATTATATAGTGAGAGGAAAGCATAGTTTTAAATTTAAAAGGTACTGTATTCCTGCAAATGAGTTTCACCAATGTCCTCTAGATTGGTATTGTTTTTCCCCTTTAACCTTTTACACAGTCTCCGTTTTTCATTACCATACCAGTAGACTAGTTAACCTTGCAAACACTACCATTTGGTGTTGTAAATTGAGCAGCCAATTTGTAGAGTTACAATATTAAACTTACTCTGTATGTGGGGTGGGGGGGGGGAGCTACATATCGAAACACATACATGGAGGAAGCAACATTGATGATTTGTTGGGAGTGTCCTTTTCCTTGTTCTCTAAAATGTTCAATTATGTTTCTGTTCTTTCCATATATATGCCAGCATGCTATATAGGTTTGATAAGCCTGGCTTGAGCATTTTGCCCCGCATTTTGCTTGAGCTTGGTCCCATCAGAACCCAAGTGTGCAACCATTTTTAAAAACAACAAAATGGACAACTACCACTACCATTGCTTGTGGATAGTGCAGAGAGTCTTTTCTAGAAGTAGTGAGCATTTTCCTGTTCAAGTCATTGTATAGCCAGTGGTGCAGCCAGCACTTTCTCAGATGGTGGTCAAAGGGGGGGGGAGGGCAAACTTGTAATGGGGCAAAAGTACAAAAAGGCCTAAAATCTTAAATATCAGGGCGGTCAGCATGGGGGGGCAAAGACTTATCACAGAGTGACAGCTACCCCCTTGACTATGCCATTGCATCACTGTTATTTCTCTGTTACTACTAGATGAATTGTAGGTAATACAAATCCAGATGGTGTGGTATACATTACAAGTAGAAAAAGTAACAGGTAGTTATCTGGGATATGTGGTTTGGATATATGCATATTTAATGCAGTATTAGTTGTGGTTTTGAGTTTACATTTACAAAATGTAACATACATTTACAAAATGTAACATGCTATTGGATCTGCCTTGTATAATAATAGCCAGCAGATGACTAGCATGAGTTTCTAAATGTTGGAAATGTAGGGCAAATTTTGTTCAGCTAAACTGAAAGTCCAAAACTAATCTCTGAAATAGAAATATGAGCTGGCGACACACAACAAACAATTTCGGCTTCATTTTTACATTTCTATAGCTTTAGCTTAAAAGCTTTAAAAGCTTAAAAGGTCCATTTATTTTTATTAATATTTTTCAATAATTTGACTGAATGATCTTTAAAGCTGATCATGCTGATGAGGAGTATAATGTGTATCATATTCAGGCCCATGGATTCAGCCAAGAGCTAGAGCTTTCAAGCATATTGTAAACCACTAGGAAGCAGTGAATTGAATAGCAAGGGGCATGTCATCAATCAGGTTTCATAAAGGTGGTTGGAAAGGCATTTCCTTGAAAACAGGAAATGTTCTGGTTTTTTTAGATCCGTTGTATGAGGGATAGTAGCCAAGTACAGCAGTACACTGAAATGGTGAATGGTCACAAAATATCTTTCAAAAACTCCTTGAAGGTAACTGACTCGGATACAATACCCTTGCAGGAAAATGTATACGATACCGGTTTAACATGAATGTCTGGCCTTGGGTTATACCAAATCCATTGATATCATATCATATTATATAGATGAATATCATGTATTGTTAATTCTAACACATGTCATTCCTGTTAAATATTTGACATCTTCATGTATGTCTAATAAACTGTGCCAAGTATTGTAGTCCTAGATGGAATATGGTTTTCTTCCCATGTTCTACCAACTCAGAATTGTATACTTGCATGGAATACAAATGCAAGAAGTAGGACTGCCAAACAACAGGTATAACCCATCCAGGAAATATCTTATGAATGATGGAACTTTTACTGGTGAGGGTGAGGGGGAAAATTCAACTTTAGAAGTGACAGGTATGTGCCTGTCATTACAAGTCATACCTAAATCACTGAGTAGTCAAAACCTAAAAAGGGGTCATTACTAATGACCCCTGTTTTAGGTTTTGACTACTCAGTGACCCCCTCTTGTCTTGAACTGTATCATCAAAATGCCGTGAAATTATGCAGAAACTATTAAATACTTGTATTTCAGTAAATTTGTACTGTACATTTGGCAAATTTGTATTGTAAATTTGGCAAATTTGTATTGTAAATTTGGCAAATTTGTATTGTAAATTTGGAACAAAGATAGGATTTTGATCAATTTTTTCAAAAGTTTCTACCCAACAACCCATTTGTTTCAAAATTTTATACCAAATGACCCTTTTTCAAGATTTTATACCACATGACCCTGTTTTTCATTTTGTGTCAATGACTCCCCCTTTTTAAGACAACGTTTTATAATAGGCCCCTACTTCCCGATGCTGATAGGCACATACCCGTCACTTCTCAAGAGTTTTAGAAATGTTAACATTCTCCTCTGTTGTTCAATTTTGTATGGTGAGAAAAAATTGGACCGTATCATGTTGGACTTTTGTTGTGAAGCCTGGGTAAATGCCATCAAAGGATGTAATATCTTTTTATTTCATTCATAGTATAAATGGTTCCAGAATAATTAAAGCAGATTTGAAAAAAGTATAAAAATAACTCTTGGTTTATTTTGGTAATTGCGATTCATTGCTAAGGGTGTCATATCTCATTAAGATTAAATAGTATTAGTAAATATGCTGGTGAAATTGACAGTTGAAGAAGGGAGAGACTTGTGCACCATGTACCAGATATTATTATTATAACCAATGTATTTATTAATACAAAATATTTATTTCATATATTTGTTCTCCAATTTGCAATTATTTTGTAGTCATTCTTGAAAAAGTCTCCTTTTTTACAGCAATTTAGATTATTCCTCGTATCACTGTACAAGTGGATTTTTTTTACGGAATATTTTTGCGCTTTACGCCTGCAACACAGCCACCACAACAATAATGATGTTCGAATATGTTTTGTTTATGTATAGGTCTATATAAGAAATCTTTTAAAATTTCTGTAAAAAATGTGAATTAAAGAACAAGCAAAGTGCTCACATAGTTCAAAATTGGCAAAGAGCAAAACTTGATTCCATGTGCAAAAACTACCACTTTACCTCAAATTACCAATTAATTCAAATTGAATTTTCTAAGTGAAATCAACCGAAACCTGTTGGCTTTTGACATTTATCTATGTGAATATATTTTCCAGAGACGCATGGTATACAAAATGCACATCATGTGTTACCATTTTTAATAAACCATATCAATGCATACATAAATAGAAGTGTATGCAATTAGGTGAACTGGTCTGTTTTCAATGAAACTATCATCAATTGCTTAATGATGCATGGATGAAAGGTGGGTTCTTCAGATATTTAACTGTCACATTGATGTACTGTAGCCAAATTGAGTTGACAATGAATCACGTGGTTAATGATAGAACAAGCTCGTGTATTATGTTTCACATAATATTAATAAGCTAGCAATTATTGAGAAATGGAAGGAGATATAGTTAGGCATGGAAAGGATACAACCTGGAGTTTTGATACTTAGATGGCTATGAGTAGGCCCGTAGCCAGGGTTTTTTGTGGGGTGTGCTGATTTTGAAAAAGTGGACTTTTTTCAGGGGAGGGGGGGGGCAATTTTGTGAAAAGTGGACTTTGGACCTTTTTTGACCAAAAAAGCTTAAAAATCTGATTTTTTGGGACTTTTTGTATACTTTTGCAAATTTGGGGGTGGGGGTGCATCGTACCCCCTGAACCCCCATGGCTACGGCTCTGGCTATGAGGTCTGACATTCAGGAGTAAAATTGCATTTAAATTGTGCAAAAGTTGTTTTTGAAGAAAAAAATTACAAAAGGTCTAGTTTTTAGCCCGCTGCACCCCCCCCCCCCCAAATAAATCCGGGCTAAATAAGTCTGATTGCGACTTTTGTGAAATCAACTACATCAGGTCTATGTGCACCCAGTTCCAGGTCCAAATTACATGGAAAATAATGTTATTTAAAAACTGACATGGTATGGATAGTATTTGGATTCAAAGTATTATAAAAAGCAGAAATTGTTTAAAAAGCGCAACCTTGGAAGACAGAAAGGTGATATGTATTTATACGCATATAAAAATGCTTGCATAGACTTATATCGTGTAGCCATAGATTATGGCTTATTGATGAAAATGATTAAAGGAACATGAAAAACAAACATACACAATAGCCTTTAGCACAAACTTTGCTTCCGTTGTACCTCGTAAGTATTTTAAGACTATTCATTTTATGATAAGGTATATAAGTAACTATCGTGTTGATGTATTCTTATTTGTATTATACTTTGACTGTGTATTATGTCAAATGTTAAAATGTTGTTTAACAAGTGTTTATCTATAAAATGATGAATGTTATTATTATTTATTGTAGAATATCTGTAATAATTTAATGAAATTAAAACATGTGACATGAATCAAAAACATTATATAGTCCATAATTGAAAATCAACAAGTGTAAGATGTGTTTGTAGATTATACTGTAACAGTGGAAAATTTTGCGATGTTTTTATATTCATGGTTACTTTCAGAACTTTGAATTTAAAAGCCCATTAAAATATTTTGAACACAGCTTTTTAATGTGTACATTTTTAATGTGAATACAAAAAGAACAAAAACATGCAAAACTTTTCAAAATTAAAATAGCAACAAATGAACACCGCTAAATTATCCTGCTGTACAGTAATTCAAGAAAACCCTTGTAATTAACAGGGGTTAAAATAAAATGGTACCCAGGAGCTTTATCTTGGAGTCAGGAGCTATATGGGTCTCATGGGTAGTTTGTTTCAGTATGCTATTATAGCAATTTTTGGTTCAACTTATACTTTATCATTGCTGTGTTGTTATGTATCTTCAATTCATGTAACCACACACAGTTGTTTGCAATTAAGTTATCTTGTAAAAGCTTCAAATTCCAAAATGTGCATCATGCATACTAAGTATGTATTGTTGGGACTGTTATTCCGAGGGGTCGTATTCCGACAGTTTGTTATTCCGAAGGGTCATTCCTTTGAAATTAGAATTAGGCTTGTTATTCCAGTAAGGCTTGTCAACACTTGTTACTCCTAAGGGTCATTACTCGAAATTTTGGAATAACGGTCCTTCGGAATAATGATCCTTATACTGTAAATTCAGAGTAATGATTCTTCGGAATAACGAGCCTTATTCTATATAGTATTGAATCCTAGGAATAACGACCCTTCGGAATAACAACCTGTTACCTACCGTATTGTTACATTTGCATGTTTGTTATGTGAAGGAGTCGAGTATAATATAAAAATATTGTATGAAACGAAATATTTGTAGCTCAAAAAGTAGCAAAATTGTTTAAATGCAGACATTTTGAGAGTTGGCAGTTGTTTACTGTAATCTTGAGTATTTTTGGTCAGAAAAGAATGTTCTAGTTTTCGATATAAAACAATGCCTTGTGAAGGAAGTGGTGTTATTAAAAAACACTTCACAAATTTTGAAATTAATGGTCTTGTTTGCAGGTAATATGTGGAACTAACTGTAATTAATGAATAAATATGTTGACTAAATATTCAATGAATCTTTTTAAAAAGCCAGAAGCAATCTTTAACTTCTCTGCAGTCAAAATGGGACTTTGTTGATGTTGAATATTTTATGATTATTTTAACTTCAATATCTCAAATATCCTATATTATATGCTCTTACAACATATTGGTAAAAAAAACCCAAAATACAGACAAACTCATGTAAAGATATAATCAGCAGACGACATTAAAATAAAAGACATTTTATTATCAGGTTGTTACATACCCGGTTTACATATACCAGGAGTTGCAAACACTTCTGTTACATTCATGTGGTATGGCCATTAAACTAATCAATTTTTAATTATAATATCATTTCACTCATACATATATTCTAAACAGTTCATTAGTTGACTATCATATTTTTACCAACCACACCTTTTGGTAGATTTATCATCCCAATGATGCTCACACTCAGTAGCATCAATCCATCATGATTTTTTTTTGGTGGAGGCCTGAATTGTCAAAAAGTGTCTGAAAAGAACAAAAAATGAGTCATTTTGCCAAAAGGTGGAGGTGGGAACACATCCCCCTGCCCTCCTCCTCAGGATTGACGCTCATGCTGCTCAATACATAACAATCCACCAGTCAGACCTTACATGTAGCTCTTGTTGCGCATGTGTTCCCAACTATCGAAATATTGGATTTGGATACAATGAATTAAGCCATGGCAAAACTTGGGTGTGTGGTGTAGTGTTGTAAAATATGAAATATTCTTGAACTGTTTATTTAAGGGGGGTACTACACCCCTGTGGTAAATTTGTGACTGTTTTTGCATTTTTCTCAAAAAATAATAACACTATTAACAAAAGTTAGGTATATTATTGGGGCAAGGAATCCAATTACTACACTGAAATTTCAGTGAATAAAGACAAGCGGTTCAGTATATATGATAGGAAATGAGGTACATCCTAGTGGTACCTTATTTCTTATCATAAATAACGAACCGCTTGTCTTGGGTCACTCAAATTCCAGTATAGTAATTGGATTTCTTGCCCCTATAATATACATAACCTTTGTTACCACTGTGTTATTAGTTTTTGAGAAAAATGCAAAAATGGACACACATTTATCGAGGGGTGTAGTACCCCCTTAATTTATGTATGAGTGATATAAAACAAATATTAACTGTGTTAAATTAAATTTGTGTAATGGTCAAAATATAATCACTTTGTGAAAGATGTTTTGTTCCATTCCACTCGCCATTCTAGCTTGTGGAATGGAACAATCCATCTTTCAGCTCATTATATTTCGACCACCACACTCATAGACAGTTAATATTTGTATAAACATTAAACACAATGTGTATTGGTAGAAATAATAGATTACAGCAGCTGATGTGAATTCTCCAATTATGACATGTCTGTAGTATGTATGTACATCATTTCAGGCAATTGATTAAGGTTGTGATAATTTTTGGCAATTTGCTTAAAAGCCATTTATATCCCTGCAAAATAATCACATTTCAGTTTTGGCATATTACAATTTACACCTATTAACCCTTTTGATGATATCACTATCAGAATGATGATATAGCTTCCTATTTATGAGGACAAACCCATTAGCATCACCATGCCATAGACTTTGTGTAGCGATTATTTTGTTCATGGTTCAGCAAGATATTGGGTGATCTCAAGTCCCAACCATTATCTGCTTTTAGAGACATTATTAATACTTTTACCTTCTTTGTCAACCCATAGCATATTAACCCTAACACTACCAAACATCAATGCACAAAGTGACTGTAAGCTCAAGTATCCCACACACAATCTGATTGTGTAATCATCCAAACACACATAGAGCCTAGGCATGAAAACCTTGGCCGGCAAATCTCAAAAACCACTGAACCAATACTAGGCTTGTTTGTACTCATTTTAATGCATTTTTCACGCTGATTCCAAATATGGTCATGAAAATTTACATTTCTGAAATTTTTGAATTAAAAAAAAAAATTGAAACTTGTCGTCTGCAGTCGACACCCGCGTGAAGAGAGTTAAACTTCCAACATTTTTTTGTCAAATTGAAGACAAGTGGTTTGAATTGGTTATAGCCATTTGTAAAATTTGATTCTTGTAAGAATAAAAAGGGCAAAAACCAGCCAAAAAAACAAACTTGCCTCATAAAGAAACCATTAAGCTACACTTGTTTAATTTTATTTCATTTCATTATCTCATGACCTAATTATGAGTCCTATAAATGTACTAGCATTTGATAACAATATTGAGACATATGCAATTGTTACACTTCAAATGAGCTACATGACCCAAATGTGTTCAACCATAACATGCAGGAACATCAAGTATAAATATCACCGTTGAATTGTTCCACATCATTTTGTTTTATCTGTCACAAGATATCATAATATATTGGAATTATGTAATTGATATCTGAAATGATGTTATAATTATTGTCAACTGATGTCATCATGTCAACAACTATTATTGGTTGAATTTTGATGGGCGGTATATAGATCACTGTGCAGCCAATGAAAAAAAGTTCTTTCTGTAATGCAGCCCATACACGATCAATTTGATTGATCAATATTGGGGACACTAGACATTTGGTGTTTTAAAATGACATGATGGTACCTAGTATATATTGTGAGTCATTCCATTAACTCATTAACTAAGGATTTCAACTAATACAACTATGCTTACACACCCTCATTTCTTGTCAAGTATAGCAGATGAGGGGATTAAACCTGAGACTAATCTTAGATTAAGTTGTCAGTCATGCAAAATCAGTTTTCAGATATTTCAAATATTAGAATTACAGTATCTGAAATTACATTCACATTGCTAAAAACAGTGGAATACAAAAGAAAAATTACCACATTTTTAACTAGAAATTAATTTTTTTAATGATAAAAGGACTTGTTTGCTAGATTGCATTAGGCGCCAAGAAAGGGGGGATGTTCTATGGGCGGATGAACTTTTTTATAGCCTTGGTTGGTCTGGATAGGGTTTTTTTTTCTGTAAGACTAGAGGCTAAATGACCCTAAGAAATCACAGAAAGCTTGAAAATCTGAAAAACTTTTGCAAAGATATTTTAAAATTTCCTGAATTTTTCTCAAAAAATATCAGTTAAAAATTAGATGCACTTTTAGCTAAAAATGGCTGTTTTAATTTCATATCCCTAAAAAATCCCCAAAATGCAAAATCAGGGTCAGTTGGGCCCATGGAACAGTTTTTTTGTTGTTGCCTAACATACATATTTTGTTGAACCATTGAAATGATGTTATCATGCCAACAGTTGAATGCAAGGGTCTTTGTTACTAATGCTTACACCGATTATGTGTTTTCATGTGGTCATGGAAAGCAAAAGTAAAACAAAACCATATTGTATTTGTATAGAAAACAGATTTATTAGGACACCCTAATTTTGTTGTGTTTTCATATCATAAAGTTACAATAAGTTTTGAAAGTAGTGAAAACAACTAGTGTTGTACAGTGGAAACTCATTATAACGAAGTTGTCAGGGACAGAGAAATTAGTTCTTTATATCCAAATTTCGTTATATCAGGGTTGTAAAACAATAAATAACAAAAGAATTTTGTATCATGGTTCTGGAAAAATACTTCTTTATAACAGGGTTTTTCTTGTATCCGATTTCGTTATAATGAGGTTTTACTGTATATCAAAACAAATAAATAGACTTCAATATTGTTCAAGGAAATAGCACTCTGGCATTCATATACACATATATATTTACATTGTTAAAACACATACATACTATTGTACTTTCAGTATACATAACATTGTTCAAGCCAAGGCAAGCTAATTCTGAAATAGAATATACTTCATAATTCTATTAAAATAACCCTGCCATTGTTCTTGAATACCCGAATCATGTGTTATACAACATTTAGAACGAACACTAACATGGATAGAAACTTTCACAATTTAGCACTTGAGCTTTAGCACACCAAATACAAAGTACATCAGCTTATATGGCACTTTATTTTATTTGCCATAAAAATATGTACAGATTATGAGAACACCCACAAACACACATGATAACATACACTCTGCAACATTTATTAAGAAACTTCTGTCCCAGAAAAGAATGCAAAGCTGAATAAAACTGTCCCCTCACAGTATGTATAAATTACATAACTTGACTGTGTAACATATAGGCCTAATCAACGTAACTTTATAATTGATAATGGTAATAGAGATTTATCTGTGATCAAATCACTGTTCATCCACTTAACCCCATGCGAACTACCTGCCGATAGGCCAAAATAAATTTTGTGTCCAACTTTGAACCAATCAAGAAGGGTATTAATAAGATAATCTGCAAATGCAAGTTTGACCATAAATAGTTTAAAGCCTAGCCATAATTGGCAATTGAAATGAGCATTTCAAGTTATCAACCAATCAGAAATGCTGTGAGATGACCAATACTGTCCAGGGGGTTAACGTTTCATCAGATCATGCTTAATCAGATCAATTAGTCATACTGTATTAGCCTGTGACCAGAATTTGCTCTGTGAATAAGAACAATCCATTAAATTTGTTGATTTGGATGTGTTTTCTGTAATTGCCTCACTGATATGCAACAAGATACAAGTACTTTAATATACAAAAGAAAAAAAAAGAAACTCGTCAGTTATATTCATCCTTGCTGTTCAATAACTTGATAATTTTGGATTATTCTGAAATATACATTTTGTTAATTGGACTTTTCTTTCTCATTTGATACCCTATTCGTGAACATTGAGCAAGAATTGACCAAGATATGCGCCTCCAAACTCTCAAACCCCAAAATGAAAAGTTGCAATTTTAACGATTCAATTGTGCCTGTTACCTTATGTGCTTTATTGATTGGTGCTTGTGTGCAATGCAACGATGCGTTCCCATTGAAAATCATTGAAAATGCAACTTTTGATTTTGGGGTTTGAGGCTTTGGAAGCGCAGATCTTGGTCAATTCTTGTTCGTTTTTCACGAACAGGGTGTCAAATGAGAAAGCAAAGTCCAATTAACAAAATGTATATTTCAGAATAATCCAAAAGTATCAAGTTATTGAACAGCAAGGATGAATATAACTGACGAGTTTCTTTTTGTGCCTGGTGTACATTGTATTACTGATATAAAAGTCTATGCTGTAATATTCTGAGTTACCATAGGAACATTCACTATTTTCCTAGCAATGCCAAAGAGCAAATAGATACCGATACATAAAATGTAAATTTTCTTTCTGTCGAAATGGTTTAATCCATAACTTGATAAAGGTGTATATAATTATTAATGAATCAAACTTCAACAAAGCACTCAAGATTTTATGATATGGGACTGTCAATCATCATATTAGTGATGATATAACACACTTTAACATAATCATAATTTCTTTTTAAATTTATTAAATTTACATAGTTTTATTGTAAAGTATAATTCCTGTTCTACATACCATTGTTTCCATAGTTAATGCTGAAATTGCTGATAAAAGTTTCCACTGTTAAAAAGTAAAATTCAGAAACAGTGGTTGCTATTTGTTACTTGTTGCTGAATAGCATATTGATTGGTTTTTGTCTGAAACCCTAATGTTTATATATCAGACTTAACCTGCAAAAAAAACTATGGTGTTAGAAAGTAACACTATTGGTGTTACCAGAAAACCATACAATGAGGTGTTTGGTATAACATTTTTGGTGTTACATTTACTCTTTGTGCTCCCTCTTTTAACACACAAAGGTGTAAAACATTGCCAACTATAACACCGAAAGTGTTTAATATAACACCTGATGATGTGGTCCTCTGGTAACACCAATGGTGTTATTTTTAACACCCAAGTTTTTGCAATGTAAACTGGATTAAATCTGGTTTCAATGTTAATTTAGTAAAATTAGGGAAATTTAATTGGTAAATGAGCACAAAAACATATTGGGAACGGTTTTCTGAAAAGCACTTTAAATAAATTGTATGATTACCATGATATGTGTAAAATATGTATTTCCAGTAAAGTATTTTCGTTCAAATATTGCAAAGAAAACCATGTAGATTAGGTAAAATATGTCATCTGGCAATTTCAATGTAGAAATTTGTCAGTGATACCCTGTATAAAGAACAGTAAATAAAATAAATAAATGAAATATATTATTTGATGAAAATGCTGGTTGTGTTGAGTCAATTTAATGTTTGTCAGAGTAATACCAGAAATATGTTGGCATGATCGTGCAAATTCAAAGACATCCAGGAGGTTTGGAATTTCCCTGTAAATTTTTACATCTAAGTGTACAATGCAAACCTCTATCCAACCGAATAAACACATCACAAATAGTAAGAAAAAAGTAACTGGTCTTTTTTTAAACACAATAACTCACAATCTGTGCATCAAATTTGCAAACCGAAATCGCAATAAGAAGCCCAAGTATGTTCTGCACATTTTGGTACCTTTAGTATCAATAGCCACTTGAATGTTGTCATGGTGGTCATATAAAAAATGCATTGATTCTACAGTTGCACCCATTGAGAATGCTGCGTTTGTTGCTAGAGTGCCTGGTCATTAGTTGTCATTCTTGACCATGCATCATGCACGTAGATCATGTAGATAATACACTTTTTCCATTGGCGCGAGAATAGCCTGTCAGTGCAACTTTTAAATATGCACCTTTTTTTTTATTCAAAGGGTCACTACAGCAATATTTCTTCCGCTATTGAGACAAAATGAGGTATCAGAATTTACAGAACATAACTGAGCTTCTTTGCGTTATTTCATTTTGAAACTTTGATACACAAAATTGTGAGTTATTAATCTCCATTTAATGCCAATGGTGATGAATGTACGTTTAGTCCAAATCATTTGCATGATCACTTCACTGACTAGTGAAGTACGTGAACAAAAACTGTGGAGTGCGTATATTACTAATTTTTGATAAATGTAAAGTTGAGATAAGTTGGATGTTATAAGACGAGCGGACACCAGGAAGTAAACATATGTAACAAATATCAAACAAATTATTATTACATGTCGATTGATTATCCATAAGTGAAGGTGCAACGCACTCGTTGACGTCCTTATGAAACAGTAATTAGAGTTTGCGATTTCAAAACGTACGTATCATACGCCCGTGCATCTATTCAAAATCACTCTCATGTGACGGGATGATACGTACGTTTGGAAATCGCAAGCTCTCTATTGTTCATTATTTCATAATTTCAGGAATACATCTGAATCGATATTGGCTCTGAAAAGAGCTGGTCATTATGTAATTGTATAAAAACGCGATGTCTACAAACGATTGTACGCACCTAATCACTCTCTCTATAACAGACACATGATAGACATTTACACAATATATCACATTATAATTTATACATACAGTTTTAAAATTGCAGCACATTTTGTATTTATCTTAACATTAGGAAATGAATTTGGAAAAAACCTGTTAATAAAATATTATGCTGAGCCACCAGCCTGGGTGGATCACGCTCCAGTAATTTCAGATGATTGAGCTCAGTAATACATCAAAGAATGTCTTCCAATTCATGAAAACAAATAGATAATCAGCTTATCGGATTAAAAGCTTAGAGGGAAGGTCTTGCTGCTCAGCGAGTGTTTGTAATTATCTGAAGGTTTTCTCCAAATTCATTCTCTGATGATCTGAAACAAACAACTATGGTCACACCGGATCGTCCTTCACACCATTTGGCGGCGAGTTCGCAAGGGACACATCTTTAGATGTCGAGTTCAGCGTAGTACGCCTTGTTGATGTTCTAAAAGGTACAGACCCGTATCCCGAACTCCTCCGCCGTTTTGGGTCAAATCTGTCGACGACTGCTGTTACTAAAGTATACAAAAATGGGTTGACTGCTGCATTTATAGGGAGAATAAATACCACAGTCCAAGCGTAGACGTTAGGTGATAAAGTTATAACGTGTGCTTGGACGAGAATGCCCATTATTATTACCGGTACCCAGCAGAAGAAATCCGTTAAAACGATGACCGCCATTTTGATAGCCATTGTCATTTCTTCCGACTGACGTTCTTTGTAGCGTCCAACGTGAACTGTTGTTGATTTTACAGTCAGAAATATGGCAAGATAACAGAGAAATATGATGATACAGCAAATTAGATTTAGCCCTAGAAACATCGCGATGGAAAAATACATCCATGACGTGCTTCCTGTGACCTGGCTGACTTGGAAAGTATCTTCCACATCTCCGTGCCACCCGCTTGCTAAAGCAACCCAATCTTGAGTATAAGTAACATTTTCTTGAGTATATATCATTTGTCTTACTAATGGTAACCCAATGCATGTTTGAGAGATGTCGTAAAACTTGGGACTTCTGCCTGCAAGTAAGGTAGGGACTGTGGCAAGAATGAGAGCAGTTGCCCACATTAGTGTTATCAGCACAGCAACTCTTCTTTGGCTTATTCTGTACTGCTTGAACGGGAAGACGACACCCAGAAACCTATCAATGCTGATAAGAGTGACGAAGAACACTGACGCTTCGCTTGAGGTTATTGATAAGATGCCAGCCAGTTTGCAAACGCTTCCTGTTCGCCATTCCTCTGAAAATAGAGGAAAATAAATACCAAAATGTGTGTCCGCTGAGATGATAATAAGTAAGTAGATACCCATAAGTAAATCTGCGGCTGCTAAGTTGACGATAATAGCTCTTTGTACGGGTTGCACTTTGCTGTCTTTTCGTCTACAACATCGCCAAATTATGACAAACATGTTTCCGAATAGAGCTGCGAAACCGAGTACCCACATTAAGAATCTGAGCACACTGTAAGGCATTAGTCGTTTGCATGTCATAAATGCTGGCTGTGGATTACGCGGAATACATTTGGTTTGTTTAGCAAAGCAGCAAGCTGGGACATCATCGACGTAAAGAGATGTTAAATTACTGAAATCCGCAAAGGATGATTTGTCAATTTTCCGTAAATGATTAAACTGGACATCCAGTGACACAAGATCGGACAGGTTATGGAAGGCATGTCTTCGTAGATCATACAACGAGTTGTGAGAAATGTTTAGACGCGCGAGATTGGGTAGCTCATACCAAAGCAATGGATCAATCCATTGTAAGCGGTTAGCATCTAGAGTAAGTACTTGTACATTAGTCAAGCCTTCGAACATAGATGATTCCAACCTACTCAAAGAGTTGTTGTGGAGAAATAACTGAGTCAGACGATTCGCCCAACCGTCGAATAAACCTTCAGGTAATGTTATCAACAAGTTGTAATTAAGATTCAGAGCCCCAAGTCTTGTCAGGCTGCTGAAAACATCAGCATGTAGTACAGACAAGTTATTATATGATAGATCCAAGGAATATACGTTCCCTTGGTCCCGAAACACATCATGGCTAAGCTCTTGCAGGTAATTCTTTCTCAGATCGATAAAACGTAACCACCCCAAACCGTGAAATGTTTCCTTATGTATCAGTTTCAGTTGATTGTAGCTCAGCACTAGCATTTGTAAGTATTGCATATCTGTAAAAACATCTGGTTCGATCACTTTGATCATGTTATGTGACAAATCTACCGAAGCCATATATTGCATACCGCCAAACACACCATTCGTTAGTCGACTCAATTTAGTATGTGTTATATTCAGTTTTACAATCCAAGGAAAACTTTGCAACGCATTCACACCAAGATCTGTAAGATCGTTGTTGGACGATTTGAAGAACCGGTAGACTTCTTGTGGGTACGTTACGTAAAACAAACCATCTGAACCGTTTTGGCATTGATAATGTATTTCGTGATGATACAGAGCGCAGGAGCAATCAGATGGACAGGAAGGATTACAAATGCCTTCCACACCTTCGATGTTATGATAGCCTCTATCACCAGGTGGCACATAATTTGCCTCACAAGTGACCACCCTTTCATAAAGTCTCATAGTCCCGCAGTTACCACCTTCGTTTGTAAGAGCTGCAGCATTAACTACCTTTGTGTCTTTAACTTGAAGCTGTATCGTTGCATCTGTCCTGATATACAACACAGTGTTTTGTTGAAGTACTATTGCACAGTCCTGAATTTGGCCTGAGAAAGTTAAGTATCTCTCATCGGACTCGCCACCGTCCAAGAGATCTAAGTAAAGATAATCAAATCCAGAAAAGCTTATGTTAGCGTGAATGATTCGGAATTCTACCAGCACATTTGGCGAAGTGTTTATTTGAATATAACAGTCTTGTGTGCCATTGCCAATCAGCGTCAGAGTTCTTGTAGTATTGTTACCAAAATTAACAGTGTCTACATCACAAACACTGTCGACGACACTGTACACGGGGTCTTCTCCAGGTTGAGCACATTGGCACATGAATACCAACGCATAAATCAGACCAACGATGACAGCTGAAGCTCTGGACTTCCAGAATTGTTGAACAGCCATCGTATAGTGAGCAGGCGGATAACCAGTGGGTATATACGAGTCAGCACTAGATCACTGTTGCACTAAGAAGATATGACAATAATTTGCAAATGCAATTAACATGATCACGCGTCCACTTTAGCTAATATAGTGGTAAAATACTTCGCTTCCGTGTTTCGACTCCTCGGTTAATGTTATTGCTACTGGTTTTTTCTAAGTAAAATGATTATAATATCATTGTATTCGTGCAACCAATATAATTTGTTAGATGATTAAAGCCTTTTATCGAATATCCTGTATTATGTTGTTAATTACATTCGTAAAGCAGGCCCTATATTTAATGCTAAAACGTTCTTGAGTTTCGCTAGGTGGATTGAATGGCCCTGTTGTCAGGTGGTTGTGATTTGAGTTCAAAGAATCCAGTTGAAAGCGTGGCGTTCCGAGGTTTTTAGATCCGAATTTAGCAAACACTTCAACGATTCTCCTGCATTGGTCAGTGGTGTTCTCATACAAACTGACCATTCACAAACATTCCACCACCTTGTAAGATGTAACGAATAAATGGATATTTCAAAGAAACACTGACGATGAAATTAGATGGTTGCACAAAATGCATACACGTTTGCTGATGTGATTGTTGAACGCGTGATTCTAAAACCTACTTAAACAAAAAGGTTTATAAGCTGGCAGACAACGCAGACGTATCAGTGACGCAGTGACGATTCCACCGTTTGCAGCCGACGGAGGAATTGACAGCGACTGCAATTAGTGTCTCTTTTATATATGCTTCTTTTATCAGCACTTGATGAATGTCCTTGAAACTTCGTCCACCCACACAAGCAGTTTCATGAGTATCGAGAAAGTTTAAGGCTGCCTTAAATGCATTCGATGTAACAACTGTGTACCTTCGAACCAATTGCATTGTTTGGTTAAAGGCACTACACTGCGTGATATTCCAAAAATGATGGAATATTTCAGCTCATAATGGATCTAAGCTCAGTATTCTTCATCCCACACGACCAATGAAAATAGAGCATAACAAAGCTATCACACTGGTACTGTCAAAGACATGATTAGAAACGTGCTAATTGCTACCGACATAGTACTGCGTTAATGACTTTTAAGTCGTTACTAAATATCACAAGATGAATTATCTCTCGCTTACATCACGTTAATAATGCAGATATATTCTATATAAGCAGCCTTAGGTGTTATCTGTAGTGTTATCTTCTTTAAAGAAATAATTCCAGGGGATATGTCTTCGTGCATGGCGCAAAGGTCATCAGCCGATGTATACAAGTCAATTAGCGTATGGATGAGTTACAACTGGGATGGCTTACTGCTGGTTGATAGGTATATTATGGATTGTCACTTCGTGGAAAGCGTACACGCAACCTGTCAAGATGAGATAATAAGAACATCAATTAGTTACCAAGTATATTAAAATAGTTAGAAACTTACATATCCGATCTGTACTTGCCCTCAATCTTACGTTACTTTTGGACTCTCTTGCTTTAGTAGTGTAGGCCTACTATCCATGCCGAGATCCATGCAGGCACACACTTGATGATAGGAAGTAACGTCACAGCCCTTCAGGCTGGTCTCGCGCTCATAGAAGTCCAGAGGGTCATGCCACAGACGTCAGACTGTGACCAGAAACATGCTCATTTCATAAATGGTCGGAAAAATGGGCCATCCGATTCGTTAAGCAGGGCGATCTAAAATTACGCCACTATAATTTTCCTTCTACGTTTGATTAAATTCAGTCATATAATTTGAGACTTCAGTGTATCACCGGTGTGGCTACGATGATAGTACGATCTATAACATGTATAATGACGTATCAATCGCAATACCGTTTAATTGGCAATCCTTTTAATATATCTTTTCCGATTTAAGGAGTTACCCACTGAAATGATTGCGCTTGATGTCATTAGTGAGTGACACCCATTAGCTCTCTTCTGTATTAAGCTGGATGGAATATTCGTGTTGTGAGAATGTGCTAACAATTGCCAAAACACCTTGTGATAATAAACTGAATTGTCCACTGCCTCAGAGAAACTCCATAACCATCATGACCATGTTACCAAATTTCATGAATTTTGTAAGAAAAGGACAACCCTTTGCAACCATAGTAACGCGATGGAGCAGAATGAATCGTTTGACGCACAAAATCGATTTTATTTTAACATTTAATATTAAAACATCCTTGAAAATTTAAATGATTTACGATTCCAGAAATTTGTGGCTTAGTTTCACTCACGTGATACCAATGATAATTGACAACTTCTACGAATCTGTATCAATTTTAGCGACAAATTGTTCATTTAGTTCAATTGTGGCAGTCGCAGCGGCACGTTCACAACCTTCCGCGTTTTGAGATTCGTAATTTCACTTCTAACTAAATTCAACCACTTTTGTGAAATCGAGATTTATATTGCACGCTTGAAGTAAGAAATCCAAGGAGTAATATCCAATTATATAAAACTTATTAGTATCAGTGTTGGTTTTATCATGGTTCTAGCAATATATATACAGTAGGGTAGCCAGCGGGGGGGGCTGCCCTCCGCACACCTAAAATGGGGACGAGAAGGGGAGAAAAATGAGAAAGAAGGGTAAGGAGGGGGGAGAAAGACATGAAAGAGAAGAGAAAAAAGGGGAAGGAGAGGGAGAAAGAGAAGAGAAATGGGAGGAGAGGGAGAAAGAGAAGGGGAGGGAAGAAATAGGGACGATACTGACGTTTGGCCCGTCCTCCCCCCTTGGACTGACAATGCTGGCTCTGATGCTGGCTACGCGCCTGCCAGTGGCTAGAATACTTTGTTTAAACGGTATTCATAACTTGGACGAACATGCCTCAAAATGAGTGATAGTAATGTTGACAGTTACCATGAACTCGAAACATAAATGCATGATTTCAACACGATCGATGCATTTCTTCCCTTCCATATGAAAAGCACTCTATCATCAATCTACCTAAATTAGGACATGATTCGTTTTGATTAGCGAAATAGGAAAGATAAAACAGACAAATGATTTGATTAACAAAACGTACCACTTCTATTACTTGAACCTTTTACCAAAAGATTCTCCTGTGATTCCTGTCAATTCTGAACATTTTCTATATACCACCTTGCTTCATTTTGATTATTGTGCACTAAAGGTGATCATGTGATGTAGGGGATGTGTGGTACAGTGACCCCCAATTTTCAAGCAACCTGCTGGGGTCCATTTCACTAAACTCTACGAATCTTCGTATTACACTTAACTTACTTACGAACGGTAGCCTTCGTAAGTAATAGGGATTTCGTAAAGTTACGTCTGGTATTGGGTATTCGTAACTTTACGAACGGTTACTTGAGTTAAAATGGATTAAAAGTATAGTGAAATGGACCCCTGGTCTCTCTAATATTCAGTCTATATCGCACTGTACCCACATTCGATATTCAGTCTATATCGCACTGAACAAATATAGCGCCCCTGTTGGTGCGATGTTATATTAAGGTTACTGTTGGTCAATGTTATATTAAGGTTACTTTTGGACAATGTTACATTAAGGTTACTGTTGGTCAATGTTACATTAAGGTTACTTTTGGTCATTGTTACATTAAGGTTACTGTTGGTCAATGTTACATTAATGTTGGTCAATGTTACATTAAAGTTACTGTATGAAGGTAACTCTTGCTTTCTTGCTCGACTATGGGAGTCTCCGGCCTCGGGCCTGATACTAGGCCCAAGTATCAACAAAAAACAGTTAGGGCTTCTCGTCCCAAAGACCACCTCACTTGACCTCACATCTCTCACCGAAAGACACTTAGTTCATCCATAGACTGTAGGAGAAATAGACCCTATGCAATAAACCAACCGGAACGGTATAACAATTGAAATGGCAGACATGTTGGAAGACAGTTCTAAGATAGCTTAAGATGACAGAGGGACAGGTCTCTAGATCGATTCCACAACCATTCATACCTATTCTCTGTTTTATTGTATTATCATGCGAATTGCCCTGTGGTACCTTACGGAGGACAGAACTTTATTTAAATGAGGATGGCTCTGTCATGAGTGACGTAGTATTGCATACCCTCTATTGGGTCCATGGTTCATCGCTGTCCACCCTCACCAGCGGCCCAGTCACTTCAAAAGCCGTGTCTCCCACTGACCCCTGGGGATATGAAGGCTATTGAACATTAATGGTTCACCTTATAAGCATGATTTGCCCATATTGATAGCTGGTAATATAAAACACGGTAGCACAACATACACCCAGGTTCGCTTCCGTCCCTCGCCCAAGTCGACCCCATGGATCCGCCTCTGGTATTATGCCTGGGCACACCCACTTTTTGAGCTATGATTGATTCACTGGAGTATTTATAAACCGACTAAAATGCACTTAACATGCTTAAGGCGGGACGGAGGGAAGCACGACCTAGCAGTTTTTGTACTCAAATATTGAAACAAATAAAGCCGACACACAAGAAGAATGGTATGGGTTCTATAAAGGAGATCCCAAGGCTTGATATTTGGGGTGTAATTTCCACCCCATGTGCATGATTTTTCTCGGGAGGAGAAAAACGCTCAACTAACCTTTGTTCTGATAAGTGCATTATTGACCTTAAACTTAAGAACCACAAGACCTATAAAGATATAAATGTCATGAGTCAAGGAAATGCACTGCATTTTTTATGGCTAAAACTAGAAAAATATGACCCCTGCAATGCTATCCCTCTCGCCTTAAAATCTGTGTTCAGATTCGAAACGTGATTAAGAATGAGTGATCAAAAACGCCAATGTCAATTAACATTATTGGCCAAGTCAAACCTGTATGATAAAACTGTAAAATCAAACGGTCACTAAAGGAGCAAATACATAAACCTTTATACAGCGCCCTTTTTAACGTGCTCCTGCTTTTTTAACACAAGATAGTGTTTAAAATATATTTTTAAACACTATCTTGTGTTAAAAAACATAAACATCTTCATATTTCTAAACGTGTTTTGATGTTTATAAATTAACATCCCTATACCTTCACTGTACAAACAAGTGTTTATGAAGTGTTAAAGTGTTTATTAAATGTTGCTCTTCTGTTTTTACAGTGTACGGCCCGGTTCCTGGTCACTGTGAATGACAATCCCAAGAAGGTATAACCCCTGGGTGACAGTATACCGCCTAAGCCCCGTGGTTCAGCTATGGTACGGTAACCGCTCCTCAAGTTTTGTGAAAATTAGAGATTTTGTGTACCCATTCATGCCATTTCGTGGGTAATTTAAAGTATTGAACAGAATAAAATAAATAAACAGAGTATTTTGCACGTTTGTTAGTGTCAAGTGTCCAAAAATGAGTCATTAAAATTCGCGATTTTAACGCGTGATATTTAAAAGTCTCTGGTCGATCACATTCGCCAACTTTGACTTTTTCTCCTAAAATAGCCCCTGTAGCCTTATACCAAGTATAATGAAACTTGAACAAAACTGGGAACAACACTTGATCAATATAAAAGCAAATGACATTAAAGCCCTATATAATGATGCATTAGAGTTTTAGTGCCAATGTGCGTTTTGTCAATTTATGACAAATTGTTTGTAACGTTGAACTTTTGCAGAGAACATAATCATCAGTTAATTTTGAAGCTTAAAAACGGATTGATATTAGTCGCCATGAGATCATGTAACAAAAATAACGCAGTTGGAACGGTTCCCTCTATAGTTTATTATGAACGTGTCAATTCCATGCAAATCACATAGACCTAAACGCATTTATCATAATGGGCCTATAAATAGCCTTTCATTTATAACAATATTTAGTGATTCAACAGAACCATTTTGTTAATCAAATCGGTTCAAATTTGAAGAGAATCATTCGTTCAGAGTATGAGAAGCGACTTGCTTTATATATTTCATTACACGTCCGCCATTGATGGTTGCCAAAGAGAGCATGAACAGCGACGTAGCCACTGACCTTTTAAGAGGGAGGGGGGGGGGCAACTGATGTGTGGAGATAACTTTCAAGGGGGGAAAGTTGACTAAAATGGTCTTAAGTATAAAAAAAGGCCTGCAAGTACAAATCTTAAATATTAGGGCGACCAGCATCCAACAGGGGAAAGAGGGGTAAGACTTCTTACAGAGGGGGAAACCCGGGGGGGCTGCCCACCCCCTACGCCATTGAGCATGTTGTTGAGCATGAAAAGTTACGCATTAGTTAAATGGTTCTCTCGACAAAATCGTCAATTAAAAGTAGGCCTAGTCATTTTGCGCGTAAAAATATTGACGATTATGGTGAGGGCAATTTCTTTCGTTTGTTGACTTTGTTCGTTGAATGCAAGTTCAAATCCACCCCTTAAAATAATTATGTAGGGCCTACATATCCCATTAAAAAAAACCCATGAAAAACGACATGATAGCCACATATACAGGGTGTCACAAAAAATTGAGACCCCTCATTGCGCCCTCTTTTTCTCCTATTTCTGAAAAGTTGATTAAATATATTTTGGTATGTAAAGAAACCTTTAATCGTTAGCTTTAATAAACCAAAACAATTATTTCAATCGGCTTACAACTGTTGAAGATATGGCCTTTTGAATAAAAGTACCCGTTTTGCACTCTGTCCACGGATGGCTCATGCTGTGGAGTGGCCTGCACGATCACCAGACCTCACACCACTTGATTTTTTTCCTTTGTGGCAAAATCCAAGATCTTCGCAAACGTATTACTGAATGCATTCGCAAGTATCCGGCGCACAAGGATGGCACAAACCTGTATTTCGCCAAGGAGGCAACCAGGTAGAGGGCAGAGCAGCACCGTAAACTCACTTCAGAAGAACCAAAGACAAACCAAACAACCTTTTAGGGCTACCTTTTATCCTAAAAAGAGAAATGACTTATGTTGTAAATAAAAAAAGAAAGCAAGAAACAACAAAGTAAGAAAGTAAGAAACATAATAAAACAAAAAGGCCAAGAAAAAATAAGTAATTGCAAGTAAAGCAAAAGAAGTCCCATTCGGCATCCATTTTACTCACACAAATTAATGACACTATTAACAAAATCCATTACCCATAAACCCACCGGTAAAGCCCATTCCATAAATAAAGTTATTTTATAAAGTTATCATTGAGGAATGTTTGATATTCATGTATGGTATGTGTACTCCTTTTCAATCTTTGAAGTAGCCAAACCTTCTCCGTGGACAGGGTGAAAAACGGGTACATTTCTTTCAAAAGTAGTGAGCCGATTGATATAATTGTTTTGGTTTATTAAAGCTAACGACTTAAGGTTTGTTATCATACCAAAATATATTTGATCAACTTTTCAGAAATAGGAGAAAAAGAGGGCGCAATGAGGGGCCTCTTTTTTTGGGACACCCTGTATAAAGCAACACCAGGTCCTATTTCATAAAACTTAGGATTCATCCTAAGTGGGACTTAGGATGAATTGATTCTTCCTAAGTCTTGAACTCTTCCTAACTTTAGGATTGATCCTATCTTCTATATTATAAAGCAACTTAGGAAGAATATCCTTCCTAAGTTTCTTCCTAACTTAGGAAGGGGTCAGGAGGTGTCCTAACTTTAGGGGATTCTTCCTAGAGTCCCTATCTTAGCTAAAACGTCAAAAAACATGATTTTTGTGATTTTGATGAAAATCAAGGGGGAAAAGGGTTTAAATGAGTCTAACTCCGTTATTTTTTGAAACTTGGATCTGAAACTTTGCAGATATGTCAAGGTTGATATAAACTTACCATCTATAGTAAATAAAGTGAATCTTATATTTTTCACTATCTTCTGTTGTCATGGAAACATGTTTAAAATCCACAGATTTGGTAAAAAATGAGTCTAACTCCGTTATTTTTAGGAACTCGAACCTGAAATTTTGCAGGTGTGTCAAGGTTGATAAAGGATAACCATAGTAAAATAAAGTGAAACAAAAATTTTCGCTATCTTCTTTTGCCATGGTAACATGTTACAAATCCACAGATTTAGTAAAAAATTAGTCTAACTCCGTTATTTTTAGGAATTCAAATCTGAAACTTTACAGGTATGTCAAGGTTGATAATAGCTAACCATAAACAGTAGAGTAAATTGAAACATATGTTTTCCTTATCTTCTGTTGCCATGGTAACGTGTTTAAAATCCACAGATTTGGTAAAAAAATTAGTCTAACTCCGTTATTTTCAGGAATTCAAATCTGAAACTTTACAGGTATGTCAAGGTTGATAATAGCTAACCATCAAAATGTCCGTTTTCTCATTCAAAACTTCATCTACTGCATCTAGTACTTGGTCAGTAGAGTAAATTGAAACATATGTTTTGTTATTTCTTCTGTTGCCATGGTAACATGTTTAAAAGCCACAGATTTGGTAAAGAATGACTCTAACTCCGTTATTTTTAGGAACTCGAACCTGAAATTTTGCAGGGGTGTCAAGATTGATCAAACCTATACATATATAAAAAAAAAGAGTGAAACATATATTTTCGCTATCTTCTGTTGCCATGGTAACATGTTACAAATCCACAGATTTGTTAAAAAATTAGTCTAACTCCGTTATTTTCAGGAATTCAAATCTGAAACTTTACAGGTATGTCAAGGTTGATAATAGCTAACCATAAACAGTAGAGTAAAGTGAAACATGTTTTCGTTATCTTCTGTTGCCATGGTAACGTGTTTAAAATCCACAAATTAGGTCAAAAATGAGTCTAACTCCGTTATTTTTAGGAACTCGAACATGAAACTTTGGTGTATCAAGGTTGCTAAAAGCTAACCATATATATTAAAGTAAAGTAAAACATATATTTTCGCTATCTTCTGTTGCCATGGTAACATGTATAAAATCCACAGATTTGGTAAAAAATTAGTCTAACTCCGTTATTTTTAGGAATTCAAATCTGAGACTTTACAGGTATGTCAAGGTTGATAATAGCTAACCATAAACAGCAGAGTAAAGTGAAACATATGTTTTCATTATCTTCTGTTGCCATGGTAACGTTTAAAATCCACAGATTTGGTAAAAAATGAGTCTGACTCCGTTATTTTTAGAAACTCGAACATGAAACTTTGGTGTATTAAGGTTGATAAAAGCTAACCATATATATTAAAATAAAGTAAAACATATATTTTCGCTATCTTCTGTTGCCATGGTAACATGTATAAAATTCACATGTGTAATCTCCACCATACCCTTAAGCCTAACCTCATCCCTTCTACTTAACCATGTACCCAATATACGGCGGAATTAGCAGGGGGGGACATATCCGGTCCCCGGTCCGCTAAATGTTTGCAAGGGGGAACGATTAGAAGAAAAAATTAAGCAATTATTGCCCTGTGCATCTCCTTTTTTAGCACAAAAAACAAAGTTCCAAGTAGAAATTCTGCTACTTAAAAAATCCTAGCAATGCATACTAATTAAATGTGTCCCTGGCCCTATAGAAGCAAAAGTTATTAAATATACAACTTTATCCAGCTTTGATTTTTTTAGTATAACAGGTAATTTTTTTATTTTTTTTTTGGGGGGGGAGACCTGGATGCCCGCTCGAAAATTCAATCCGGTACCCAAGTACATAATTAGCCGTTAGGTGAGAGCCTTACTTTGTGTATAAGGTTTTTTGGTGTTAACAGATTTGGTTATGATGAGAAAACAGGCATTTTGATGAGAAACAGCCAAAATGAAAAGAATTTTTGGATGAAAAAAAAAATGCTGTTTGTGGAGAGATAACATTTTCTCATCGTAGAGAACATAATTGACATGGAGGAACTTGAACACAAAAAGTGGGATGGCTTCTTTAATAGGCCAATCAAATTAAGGAAAATCAGGGTTTAACCCACCACTAACTGCAACAGAAACCATTTAATCACCATCACCATTCATTTCAGAAAAGTATAGGCCTATTATTATTAAAGAAAATATCAAAAGTCCAAGTAGTGGAACAGTGCCTAATTTGCATAAATCCAAAATGGCCGCTTATGCAGGGGTGAAATTTCAAAGTTGGTCAAATCAAATCTTGTTAGAAACCATACCAATGTTTTGCTCTCATCATAAGGATACAGAAAAAGTATAGTTTTTCCAGTCTCTGACATAAAGTTCTTGAGTTATAGGCAAACAGGTCAAAGGTCACATTTTGGGTCCACAGTCGTTTACAATGGAAATATGCTCCAATTTTAATCCAACTGGTCGAGAGGCATACATTGTGGTTTTTAGCAAGATTTGACCAAATTTGAAATTTCACCCCCCCCCCTGCATAAACGGCCATTTTGGATTTATGCAAATTAGGCAGTGTTCCACTACTTGGAATTTTGGGGACTTTTGATATGCTTTTGTGTTAGCTTTTGGGAGATGGATGCAATGCATGCAAAATGGATTCTGTTGCAATTAGTGGTGGGTGATTTGGTCTATAACCTTAAGTAGTTTTTATACCAATTATCAAAAACACTAAAACACACAAAACATAATGCAACTTCAAATCATAAGTACATTTTGGAAATCATTTTATTTATTGCATAAACGTTCACTACAAACTTGCTTCACATTTTGATTGTTATGATAACCTTTAAGAGAAGCCCACCAGAGCAGTTCTGGGTGAACCAAATCTGCAATGTTATCAAATTAATCAGTGACAAGGTTATCTCTGAATTTGACAAGGGCTAATTGATGTTTTAATGTTATTGGCAATTGCATCAATTAGCACCTATCAAATTCAGAGATGACCTTGTCACTGATTAATTTTATAACCAGGCAGGTTTGGTTCACCCCAGAAGAACTGCTCTGGCGGGGTTCCTCTTTAAAAAGTCTCCGGCAATCACAACATTATGCCTAAAATAAAAAAAAAATAATTATCAAGCATGAATCACATGGTTTTATTTAAAACAAACTCATAGTGACCATAAAAACGTCGAGTGCAATGACGTCTCAGTAATACAATGAAGGCGGACGACAATGGAGCACAAGTAACCATTACGTCATTGCACTTAGATAATTTTGGTGTGGGAATTTTGAATATCGCGTGTTGAGAGCCGACTGTTTTTATTCGTTTTTATGGTCAATATGAGTTTGTTTCAAATAAAACCATGTGATTCATGCTTGATAATTATTTTTCTAACAAGGCATAATGTTATGATTGCCGCATACCCCGTTTAATAGACATGGACCTTCATGTAGTAATTCTGTGCGAGGATTGGAGGAAGACATACTAATATTCTAATCTTAGTGGCCTTAGTGTTGGATCGGGGACCTCCTACACCAGTGTCAAAGACCAATGGACCCCCCTCTCAATTGACTAAGAATGAGAATAAACTATATGAATTTCTGTTACTATCATCAACTGTGTGTAGGAATGTCCAATATTTTGCCTTAATGGATAGGCCTACCGCAAATGTGCCAGCATGATTCAGCATCCACAACTCAAAATATTGAACCTGCCTTACCTCTATCACACCGTTCACACGGCTAGTAAAAACAACAATTCCTCCATCAAAAAGCTATTCAATTTTCAAAATAATACTGAGTGCCATTCTTTTACTCATAGAAAAGATAGGAGTGAAAATAAAATAGAAATCATGGTGTTGCTGTATAAAGTGGACAAATTTGCATATTTAAGTGTTTCCGTACTGTTTTTAGGGGCTGTGCAATAATTATGAGCCTTGGTGGGTCAGGTGGGAGGGGGCAACACATTTTTGGCCAGCTGAAAGGGAGGGTGCGTGCAAATTATGACAAGCCGAGTGGGGGGTAGTAAGCGATTTTGGCATACATTCATGGGGCACCAAAAAAGGAAATGGTTCGGAAATGCTTAAATATGCAAATTTTCCTGCTCGCTGTGCTCGCAACATGTATCTAGACCAATGAAGGTTTGAACAAGGGGGAGGGGGCAAAGATTTTGTGGCAGGCTGAGAGGGGCAAGCGATTTTTGGCAGGCCGTGAGGGGGCAAGTGATTTTGTAGAGCCGTTCGGAAATTTCATTGCACATGCACAGCCCCCATGAATGTTAAAATCCCCTCCCCCTCCCCCCCCCAAAAAAAATATTACTCTCCCACCAGAGCTCATAATTATTGCACAGCCCCTAATTGCTCTGCCACTTGAGAGAATATCACAACAATTTTTCATGTAACCATGGACATGAACAGTGTTATTGCACTTACCTGTAGGTGCATTTTGCAATTGTAAATTATATAACATTTGTAACTTTAAGTTCTAGTCCATCTTAAAGATAGTCAGGTAATATGTATTGCCATTTACTTCCAATTTTAGAGATAAATTTATCCAATCCTTATACTAATATTTATAGTGTCATTTAAAACTTTACTTTGTACCAGTCATGTAGCCGGGACATGTAGATTGCATAATCATCAAGAATATGATCAGTCTCTTGAGTCACAAATTGGGTTGTTTCTCCTGCAACCATGGCAGCTGTAAGGTTGATTTTTAAATCATGCCCTGTAAAATAAGACAAAAATAGTAAGAACATATTAAAAAGTGTGAATTAAATGGAAAACGTTTTGACATGTTTCTAAATAGGTTAGGTCTCTGGGTCTCAGCTAGCTAGCTATTATGCAATTTGCAATGAATTCTGCCAACGTGAATTTCAATTTATCGAATGAAATTAGTTAATTACCATCTAAAATTATTTTCCAACGCCTAATCTGTGAAACGTACTGCTTAAAATATAACCGACCAACTTTCTAAGTCATGACACAGACACATGTATTATTACATAATTTGTACTGAAGTCTGTTTACCTTTAAAAGATCCCAATTAATTTTATTTTGAATTTCTTTAAATACAAGGTAAATTTTTACAAGAGATTTTACCCCAATTCCAACATTCTTCATATTGTGGATTTCATCATTACATGTAAATAAAGAGTTCTAAATTCTCTGTTATCTTTTTATCTGCATGGGTTTGCTGTTTGCATTCATTATTCTACTTACCATTGACAGATCCACTGACCACTGCATCTTCACAGACTCTTCATAGAAATCAAACCAATCCACTTAACACATTGATAACCAGCATCAACTGCAAATCAAACACACAATTAAGCATTATGATCAGTTAATTTTAAAAAAGAAATCAAACTTTATAAGGGGCTGCTTCAAAACTCGACTGCTAGTTGCCCACTGGGTCATTGGGCTCAGCTTCTAATCGCTAGTGTTCACTCATGTGCTGATGTCCACACAAGCACATTTAAAATCAACGGCACATTGAAATCAAGGATTTTTCAAGATTTTAGGCCTAGTAAAGCTTTACGAGGCCTAAAATCTCGATAAAATTCTTGATTTTACTGTTCCCGTAAAAGCTACGGCATATTGAAATCAAGAATTTTATCGAGATTTTAGGCCTCCTAAAGCTTTGCGTAAAAGCTACGGAACATTGGAATCAATTAAAATTCTCAATTTCAATTTTATTGAGATTTTAGGCCTAATAAAGCTTTACGGGGCCTAAAATCTCAATAAAATTCTTGATTTTACTGATTTTATCAAGATTTTAGGCCTCGTAAACGTTTGCATAAAAGCTACGGAACATTGGAATTAATTAAAATTCTCAATTTCAATTTTATCAAGATTTTAGGCCTAATAAAGATTTACGAGGCCTAAAATCTCGATACAATTCTTGATTTTACTGTTCCGGAAAAGCTACGGCACATTGAAATCAAGGATTTTATCGAGATTTTAGGCCTCCTAAAGCTTTGCATAAAAGCTACGCAACATTGGAATCAATTAAAACTCTCAATTTCAATTTTATCGAGATTTTAGATCTAATAAACCATTACGAGGCCTAACATCTCGATAAAATCCTTGATTTTACAAAATTCCATAAAAGCTACGGCACATTGAAATCAAGGAATTTAGCAAGATTTTAGGCCTCGTAAAGTTTTGTGCAAAAGCTACGGAACATTGAAATCAATTAAAATTTTAATTTCAATTTTATCAAGATTTTAGGCCTCATAAAGGTTTACGAGTTTAAAATTCTTGATTCTACTGTTGAAAAAATTTAAGTTTAAGAGGCCTAAAAATCTTGGTAAAATCCTTGATTTCAATGTGCCGTAGCTTTTATGGAACATTGAAATATAAAATCTTATCAAGATTTTTAGGCCTCTTAAACTTAAAGCTTTACACCCGTTAGCATTGGGTGTTTTTGACAGCATGAAATAAACCAAACAGTTATTATTGCAAAATTTCTCCAAATCTATGCTAAGGCTACGCATGAAATAGAACCGAGAACAATATTGATCACGGGATGAGTACGAAGTAGGAAACCAAATTTATTCCTGTGATTTATTTATCTGGCCAGCTAGGCCTATCATTCCACTGGATCGGGAGAAAATAATAAGAACCCCTTGGCCTTTATTCAATTTCGCTGACCTTTGTGTGCTAAAACACCCCTATTTTTCCAATTTCACAGACAATTTTGTCCATGGACAAGCCCCAAAAATGACCCCTTTATCCTCGATTTTGGTAACGATCGTACGGTCAGTATTGCAAGTTGAGTAACCCCACCGGGGCTTTACAAAGCCGAAACTAAAACTTGAAGTTGACAATTTTAATTGATTTCAATGTTCTGTTGCTTTTACTCAAAGCTAATTACGAGGCCTAAAATCTCGATAACAGTTCTCATTGTACGTGTGAACGCTATCGGTGGAACAATAGTCGGGACATGGCAGTACATGCATGATTGAAAAAGGAATCGGGACATGGCAGTATGCATGATTGAAACAACTTACAAGTACAAAATTATGCATTGCGTGCCTAGCCTATAAATAATATTTTAAATTACTCCCCCCTATTCCCTATCGCAATTTACTGCCTGAAAACTTCACAATTCCTGACCGTGATGTGTATGGTAAACTGTCTAAGCAAAAATAAAGGCCTATTCAATAAATACGAGTCTGCCGTGAAGACATTAAAAAGCTGAAGTTTACCCCTATACATTTGCATAGGGTTTCGTGTGCATTGTGTGCCTCCACAGAAGCTCACAGACGCCGATTTACTTCCTTTAAAATTTCACGTTTTCTGACATTTTTATGGCCAGACAAAAGCACATAGGTAAAATAATGTCATTTACTAGCAGAAAAATGAAGAAAAATCCTCAAATCATACATATAAGCCATGATTTGAGGCAATTTACTCACCATTTTCACTTTTGTGTGCACATTGAAAAAGCGGCCATCTTGGTTTCTTCTCTAGAGGAGCAAACTCATGAATATGCAAATTAGCTTCTTCCACAAATACATGGCATACTGTTGAACTATTTAGGAAGAATCAAAATAGGATTCTTCCTATCCTAGGATCAATCATAAGTCCTGACTTAGGATGAATTGTATTGGAACTCTTCTAAATAAGTTAGGGAAGAGTTACTTAGATGAATCCTAAGTTGAGCTTTATGAAATAGGACCCTGGTCCTATTTCATAAAACTTAGGATTCATCCTAAGTGGGACTTAGGATGAATCGATTCTTCCTAAGTCTTGAACTCTTCCTAACTTTAGGATTCATCCTATCTTCTATATTATAAAGCAACTTAGGAAGAATATCCTTCCTAAGTTTCTTCCTAACTTAGGAAGGGGTCAGGAGGTGTCCTAACTTTAGGGATTCTTCCTAGAGTCCCTATCTTAGCTAAAACGTCAAAAAAACATGATTTTTGTGATTTTGATGAAAATCAAGGGGGAAAAGGGTTTAAATGAGTCTAACTCCGTTATTTTTTAAAACTTGGATCTGAAACTTTGCAGATATGTCAAGGTTGATATAAACTTCCATCTATAGTAAAATAAAGTGAATCTTATATTTTTCACTATCTTCTGTTGTCATGGTAACATGTTTAAAATCCACAGATTTGGTAAAAAATGAGTCTAACTCCGTTATTTTTAGGGACTCGAACCTGAAATTTTGCAGGTGTGTCAAGGTTGATAAAGGATAACCATATATAGTAAAATAAAGTGAAACAAAAATTGTCGCTATCTTCTGTTGCCATGGTAACATGTTACAAATCCACAGATTTGGTAACAAAATTAGTCCAACTCCGTTATTTTTAGGAATTCAAATCTGAAACTTTACAGGTATGTCAAGGTTGATAATAGCTAACCATAAACAGTAGAGTAAATTGAAACATATGTTTTCGTTATCTTCTGTTGCCATGGTAACGTGTTTAAAATCCACAGATTTGGTAAATAAATTAGTCTAACTCCGTTATTTTTAGGAACTCGAACCTGAAATTTTGCAGGGGTGTCAAGATTGATCAAACCTATACATATATAGTCAAAAAAAGTGAAACATATATTTTCGCTATCTTCTGTTGCCATGGTAACATGTTACTAATCCACAGATTTGGTAAAAAATTAGTCTAACTCTGTTATTTTCAGGAATTCAAATCTGAAACTTTACATGTATGTCAAGGTTGATACTAGCTAACCATAAACAGTAGAGTAAAGTGAAACATAAAGCTATACATATATTGTCAAAAGAGGGAAACATATATTTTCGCTATCTTCTGTTGCCATGGTAACATGTTTAAAATCCACAGATTTGGTCAAAACTAGTCTAACTCCGGTATTTTTATGAATTCGAACCTGACAATTTACAGGTATGTCAAGGTTGATAAAGGATAACCATATATAGTAAAATAAAGTGAAACATACATTTTTGCTATCTTCTGTTGCCATGGTAACATGTTACAAATCCACAGATTTGGTAAAAAATTAGTCTATCTCCGTTATTTTAGGAATTCAAACCTGAAACTTTACAGGTATGTCAAGGTTGATAATAGCTAACCATAAACAGTAGAGTAAAGTGAAACATGTTTTCGTTATCTTCTGTTGCCATGGTAATGTGTTTAAACTCCACAAATTTGGTCCAAAATGAGTCTAACTCCGTTATTTTCAGGAACTCGAACCTGAAATTTTGCAGGTGTGTCAAGGTTGATCAAAGCTATACATATATAGTCAAAAAAGTGAAACATATATTTTCGCTATCTTCTGTTGCCATTGTAACTTGTTTAAAATCCACAGATTTGGTAAAAAATTAGTATAACTCCGTTATTTTTAGGAATTCAAATCTGAAACTTTACAGGTATGTCAAGGTTGATAATAGCTAACCATAAACAGCAGAGTAAAGTGAAACATATGTTTTCATTATCTTCTGTTGCCATGGTAACGTTTAAAATCCACAGATTTGGTAAAAAATGAGTCTGACTCCGTTATTTTTAGAAACTCGAACATGAAACTTTGGTGTATCAAGGTTGATAAAAGCTAACCATATATATTAAAATTAAGTAAAACATATATTTTCGCTATCTTCTGTTGCCATGGTAACATGTATAAAATTCACATGTGTAATCTCCACCATACCCTTAAGCCTAACCTCATCCCTTCTACTTAACCATGTACCCAATATACGGCGGAATTAGCAGGGGGGACATGTCCGGTCCCCGGTCCGCTAAATGTTTGCAAGGGGGAACGACGGGACGTCCCCCCTAAAAATCATATTAGAAGAAAAAATTAAGCAATTATTGCCCTGTGCATCTCCTTTTTAGCACAAAAAAACAAAGTTCCAAGTAGAAATTCTGCTACTTAAAAAATCCTAGCAATGCATACTAATTAAATGTGTCCCTGGCCCTATAGAAGCAAAAGTTATTAAATATACAACTTTATCCAGCTTTGATTTTTTTAGTATAACAAGTAATTTAAAAAAAAAAAAAAAATTTTTTGGGGGGGGGACCTGGATGCCCGCTCGAAAATTCAATCCGGTACCCAAGTACATAATTAGCCGTTAGGTGAGAGCCTTACTTTGTGTATAAGGTTTTTTTGGTGTTAACAGATTTGGTTATGATGAGAAAACAGGCATTTTGATGAGAAAAAGCAAAAATGAAAAGAATTTTTGGAAAAAAAAAAAAAAAGCTGTATGTGGAGAGATAAAATTTTCACATCGTAGAGAACATAATTGACATGGAGGAACTTGAACACAAAAAGTGGGATGGCTTCTTTAATAGGCCAATCAAATTAAGGAAAATCAGGGTTTAACCCACCACTAACTGCAACAGAAACCATTTAATCACCATCACCATTCATTTCAGAAAAGTATAGGCCTATTATTATTAAAGAAAATATCAAAAGTCCAAGTAGTGGAACAGTGCCTAATTTGCATAAATCCAAAATGGCCGCTTATGCAGGGGTGAAATTTCAAAGTTGGTCAAATCAAATCTTGTTAGAAACCATACCAATGTTTTGCTCTCATCATAAGGATACAGAAAAAGTATAGTTTTTCCACCATCACCATTCATTTCAGAAAAGTATAGGCCTATTATTATTAAAGAAAATATCAAAAGTCCAAGTAGTGGAACAGTGCCTAATTTGCATAAATCCAAAATGGCCGCTTATGCAGGGGTGAAATTTCAAAGTTGGTCAAATCAAATCTTGTTAGAAACCATACCAATGTTTTGCTCTCATCATAAGGATACAGAAAAGTATAGTTTTTCCAGTCTCTGACATAAAGTTCTTGAGTTATAGGCAAACAGGTCAAAGGTCACATTTTGGGTCCACAGTCGTTTACAATGGAAATATGCTCCAATTTTAATCCAACTGGTCGAGAGGAATACATTGTGGTTTTTAGCAAGATTTGACCAAATTTGAAATTTCACCCCCCCTGCATAAACTGCCATTTTGGATTTATGCAAATTAGGCAGTGTTCCACTACTTGGATTTTTGATATGCTTTTGTGTTAGCTTTTGGGAGATGGATGCAATGCATGCAAAATGGATTCTGTTGCAATTAGTGGTGGGTGATTTGTTAAGTAGTTTTTATACCAATTATCAAAAACACTAAAACACACAAAACATAATGCAACTTCAAATCATAAATACGTTTTGGAAATCATTTATTTATTGCATAAACGTTCACTACAAACTTGCTTCACATTTTGATTGTTATGATAACCTTTAAGAGAAGCCCCACCAGAGCAGTTTCTGGGTGAACCAAATCTGCAATGTTATCAAATTAATCAGTGACAAGGTTATCTCTGAATTTGACAAGGGTATTGACAATTGCATCAATTAGCACCTATCAAATTCAGAGATGACCTTGTCACTGATTAATTTTATAACCAGGCAGGTTTGGTTCACCCCAGAAGAACTGCTCTGGCGGGGTTCCTCTTTAAAAAGTCTCCGGCAATCACAACATTATGCCTTATATATAAGAAAAATAATCAAGCATGAATCACATGGTTTTATTTAAAACAAACTCATAGTGACCATAAAAACGTCGAGTGCAATGACGTCTCAGTAATACAATGAAGGCGGACGACAATGGAGCACAAGTAACCATTACGTCATTGCACTTAGATAATTTTGGTGTGGGAATTTTGAATATCGCGTGTTGAGAGCCGACTGTTTTTGTTCGTTTTTATGGTCAATATGATTATGAGTTTGTTTCAAATAAAACCATGTGATTCATGCTTGATAATTATTTTCTAACAAGGCATAATGTTATGATTGCCGCAGATCCTGTTTAATAGACATGGACCTTCATGTAGTAATTCTGTGCGAGGATTGGAGGAAGACATACTAATATTCTAATCTTAGTGGCCTTAGTGTTGGATCGGGGACCTCCTACACCACCTAACACCAGTATCAAAGACCAATGGACCCCCCCTCTCAATTGACTAAGAATGAGAATAAACTATATGAATTTCTGTTTTTACTATCATCAACTGTGTGTAGGAATGTCCAATATTTTGCCTTAATGGATAGGCCTACCGCAAATGTGCCAGCATGATTCAGCATCCACAACTCAAAATATTGAACCTGCCTTACCTCTATCACACCGTTCACACGGCTAGTAAAAACAACAATTTCTCCATCAAAAAGCTATTCAATTTTCAAAATAATACTGAGTGCCATTCTTTTACTCATAGAAAAGATAGGAGTGAAAATAAAATAGAAATCATGGTGTTGCTGTATAAAGTGGACAAATTTGCATATTTAAGTGTTTCTGTACTGTTTTTAGGGGCTGTGCAATAATAATGAGCCTTGGTGGGTCAGATGGGAGGGTAAAATGGGAGGGGGCAACACATTTTTGGCCAGCTGAAAGGGAGGGTGCGTGCAAATTTTGACAAGCCAGTGGGGGTAGTAAGCGATTTTGGCATACATTCATGGGGCACCAAAAAAGGAAATGGTTCGGAAATGCTTAAATATGCAAATTTTCCTGCTCGCAACATGTATCTAGACCAATGAAGGTTTGAACAAGGGGGAGGGGGCAAAGATTTTTTGGCAGGCTGAGAGGGGCAAGCGATTTTGGCAGGCCGTGAGGGGGCAAGTGATTTTTGTAGAGCCGTTCGGAAATTTCATTGCACATGCACAGCCCCCATGAATGTTAACCCCCCTTGGCTTGCCAGAAATTTCTACCCCTGGCTCGCCAAAAATATCTTCCCCAAAAAAAAAAATTACTCTCCCACCAGAGCTCATAATTATTGCACAGCCCCTAATTGCTCTGCCACTTGAGAGAATATCACAACAATTTTTTCATGTAACCATGGACATGAACAGTGTTATTGCACTTACCTGTAGGTGCATTTTGCAATTGTAAATTATATAACATTTGTAACTTTAAGTTCTAGTCCATCTTAAAGATAGTCAGGTAATATGTATTGCCATTTACTTCCAATTTTAGAGATAAATTTATCCAATCCTTATTATACTAATATTTATAGTGTCATTTGTAAATTTACTGTGTACCAGTCATGTAGCCGGGACATGTAGATTGCATAATCATCAAGAATATGATCAGTCTCTTGAGTCACAAATTGTGTTGTTTCTCCTGCAACCATGGCAGCTGTAAGGTTGATTTTTAAATCATGCCCCTGTAAAATAAGACAAAAATAGTAAGAACATATTAAAAAGTGTGAATTAAATGGAAAACGTTTTGACATGTTTCTAAATAGGTTAGGTCTCTGGGTCTCAGCTAGCTAGCTATTATGCAATTTGCAATGAATTCTGCCAACGTGAATTTCAATTTATCGAATGAAATTAGTTCATTACCATCTAAAATTATTTTCCAACGCCTAATCTGTGAAACGTACTGCTTAAAATATAACCGACCAACTTTCTAAGTCATGACACAGACACATATTATTACATAATTTGTACTGAAGTCTGTTTACCTTTAAAAGATCCCAATTAATTTTATTTTGAATTTCTTTAAATTTTAAAAATAATTTTGATTTAAATCATGGACCTGATACTGAAAAGAAATACAAGGTAAATTTTTACAAGAGATTTTACCCCAATTCTCCAACATTCTTCATATTGTGGATTTCATCATTACATGTAAATAAAGAGTTATAAATTCTCTGTTATCTTTTATCTGCATGGGTTTGCTGTTTGCATTCATTATTCTACTTACCATTGACAGATCCACTGACCACTGCATCTTCACAGACTCTTCATAGAAATCAAACCAATCCACTTAACACATTGATAACCAGCATCAACTGCAAATCAAACACACAATTAAGCATTATGATCAGTTAATTTTAAAAAAGAAATCAAACTTTATAAGGGGCAGCTTCAAAACTCGACTGCCAGTTGCCCACTGGGTCATTGGGCTCAGCTTCTAATCGCTAGTGTTTACTCATGTGCTGATGTCCACACAAGCACATTTAAAATCAACGGCACATTGAAATCAAGGATTTTTCAAGATTTTAGGCCTAGTAAAGCTTTACGAGGCCTAAAATCTCGATAAAATTCTTGATTTTATTCCCGTAAAAGCTACGGCATATTGAAATCAAGAATTTTATCGAGATTTTAGGCCTCCTAAAGCTTTGCGTATAAGCTACGGAACATTGGAATCAATTAAAATTCTCAATTTCAATTTTATTGAGATTTTAGGCCTAATAAAGCTTTACGGGGCCTAAAATCTCAATAAAATTCTTGATTTTACTGATTTTATCAATATTTTAGGCCTCGTAAACGTTTGCGTAAAAGCTACGGAACATTGGAATCAATTAAAATTCTCAATTTCAATTTTATCAAGATTTTAGGCCTAATAAAGATTTACGAGGCCTAAAATCTCGATACAATTCTTGATTTTACTGTTCGGAAAAGCTACGCACATTGAAATCAAGGATTTTATCGAGATTTTAGGCCTCCTAAAGCTTTGCATAAAAGCTACGCAACATTGGAATCAATTAAAACTCTCAATTTCAATTTTATCGAGATTTTAGATCTAATAAACCTTTACGAGGCCTAACATCTCGATAAAATCCTTGATTTTACTGTTCCATAAAAGCTACGGCACATTGAAATCAAGGAATTTAGCAAGATTTTAGGCCTCGTAAAGCTTTGTGCAAAAGCTACGGAACATTGAAATCAATTAAAATTATCAATTTCAATTTTAAAGATTTTAGGCCTTGTAAACTTTTACGAGTTTAAAATTCTTGATTCTACTGTTGAAAAAAATTTAAGTTTAAGAGGCCTAAAAATCTTGATAAAATCCTTGATTTCAATGTGCCGTAGCTTTTAATTTATGGAACATTGAAATATAAAATCTTATCAAGATTTTTAGGCCTCTTAAACTTAAAGCTTTACACCCGTTACCATTGGGTGTTTTTGACAGCATGAAATAAACCAAACAATTATTATTGCAAAATTTCTCCAAATCTATGCTAAGGCTACGCATGAAATAGAACCGAGAACAATATTGATCACGGGATGAGTACGAAGTAGGAAACCAAATTTATTCCTGTGATTTATTTATCTGGCCAGCTATCCACTGGATCGGGAGAAAATAATAAGAACCCCTTGGCCTTTATTTCAATTTCGCTGACCTTTGTGTGCTAAAACACCCCTATTTTTCCAATTTCACAGACAATTTTGTCCATGGACAAGCCCCAAAAATGACCCATTTTTCCTCGATTTTGGTAACGATCGTACGGTCAGTATTGCAAGTTGAGTAACCCCACCGGGGCTTTACAAAGCCTAAACTAAAACTCTCAATAAAATTGAAGTTGACAATTTTAATTGATTTCAATGTTCTGTTGCTTTACTCAAAGCTAATTACGAGGCCTAAAATTTCGATAAACATTAACAGTTCTCATTGTACGCAGGGCTGTCAACTCTCACGCATTGGCCGTGAGTCTCACGCATTGGGTCACTTTCTCACGCCAAGGTAGTATAATCTCACGCCTAGGTAGTAAGTCTCACGCTAAAAGCTGGAAAATGAGCAAAATCTCACGCATCGTCATGAATAACTACCCCCCCCGCTTTTCACATTCTCGAGTGCCGTGGCTCAAATAATCATGGTACAAAATGAACATTGGAGTCGGCAAATCCGGTACACCTCTTGTCTCACGCCAAGCAATTCCAAAAAGTTGACAGCCCTGATTGTACGTGTGAACGCTATCGGTGGAACAATAGTCGGGACATGGCAGTACATGCATGATTGAAAAAGGAATCGGGACATGGCAGTACGTACATGCATGATAGAAAGAACTTACAAAATTACAAAATTATGCATTGCGTGCCTAGCCTATAAATAATATTTTAAATTACTCCCCCCTATTCCCTATCGCAATTTACTGCCTGAAAACTTCACAATTCCTGACCGTGATGTGTATGGTAAACTGTCTAAACAAAAATAAAGGCCTATTCAATAAATACGAGTCTGCCGTGAAGACATTAAAAAGCTGAAGTTTACCCCCATACATTTGCATAGGGTTTCGTGTGCCTCCACAGAAGCTCACAGACGCCGATTTACTTCCTTTAAAATTTCACGTTTTCTGACATTTTTATGGCCAGACAAAAGCACATAGGTAAAATAGTGTCATTTACTAGCAGAAAAATGAAGAAAATCCTCAAATCATACATATAAGCCATGATTTGAGGCAATTTACTCCACCATTTTCACTTTTGTGTGCACATTGAAAAAGCGGCCATCTTGGTTTCTTCTCTAGAGGAGCAAACTCATGAATATGCAAATTAGCTTCTTCCACAAATACATGGCATACTGTTGAACTATTTAGGAAGAATCAAAATAGGATTCTTCCTATCCTAGGATCAATCATAAGTCCTGACTTAGGATGAATTGTATTGGAACTCTTCCTAAATAAGTTAGGAAGAGTTACTTAGGATGAATCCTAAGTTGAGCTTTATGAAATAGGACCCTGCACACGCATTTACCGTTGTAAACATTATTATGAAGTCGTTCTTTTGGCAATAATCTGGCCATGCAGGGAAGTGATATGACAGACTCTCTCGGATGACTTCCCGTGAAAATTGCGTTAAATCTTGAAAGTAGGTCGATAAAATTAACATTTATAACAGTTTAATAATAATATATGTGACGTGTCATGTCAAAAGGAGACACTTTTGGGCAGGTTATCAATTTTGAAGTTTTACATATCTTAAATAAAGAGATATTTTGCTCCACAATGCCTTTTCCCCCAATGAAATCGGACATTCCTAAGGGAAGATATTGAGTTTGTAAGTTATGGTATTATAAAATTGGAAATTGAGATATCGGCCTTTAAAAATATCATTGACAATGTTGAGAGTAGGAATTACCTTGACAAATGTCTCAAAAAATACAAGATGCCAGTTATATTCTGGTCTGAAACTATCAGACAATATTTTTAACATTAATAACATCACAAATTCGCAACAAACCCAAATTGTGAAAAAAATCACCCAGGCATATTTTTGGCTTTTTCTCCATTTACGATCCTGCCCAAAAGTGTCTCCTTTTGACATGACACGTCACATATGTTCAACTAAAGTCTGCACAAAAAGTAACGCAGCTGTTATAAATACACCTAATAGCTTCTTGTTTTCACAATATTTTAACATAAAAAGAAGGATGATTTATTTACGCGCATTTTGATACCCCATTTAACCAAATGTGTTCAACAGTGTTTTGAAAGAAAAATACATGAATTTAAAAGTTGCAGCTATTTGTATTGATTTGAAGTCAGAGCGAAGATAATGGCGGGCTTTATTGTGAAAACAATTATTAGTTTTGAAGCTATAGGCGTATTTATAACAGCTGTGTTACTCTTTGTGCAGACGTTATAATTATCAATGAAAGCGTTGTGCTTTATAGACCAATTTATTCGTTATCTATTCGTGTCTTAGGGCCAAAGAAAATGATTATATAAATCAGAATTATATCAGAGGCTGGATAGGCCTACTTTCTCCGCATTTTAATCACACACACAATATACTTCAATCGAACCGGATCAAACCTTTTTACACGCAATATACTTCAAACGAACCAGATGTGTAAACCGAAATGCAGCATATTCTCAAATCAAAAATATCCGTCTGTCTATTAATTGGTTTTGTCAAGTTGTGTCAATTTTGAAATCAGGCTGAATTTTGGCGGCTATTTTTATGTATACGTTTTGCCATAATTTTACAGGTTGTATCACATCATCTCTTGTGATTTAGGCATATGTCATTGCACTGTTAGTCACAAGAGACCAACCATCATTTTGTATCAAAATATATAGTTACCTATAATTAGCATTAGACCTCTAAATTAGGCCTAGGCCTATATGATATAATCCGGGGGGGGGCACTCACTAAAACTGGGTGACGAGGATGTGCGGTCACATTGACCCCCATTTTTCAACTCCCTCTCACCCAATGACCCCCTTTTTCGTTTTTACTGAACTCCCTCTCACCAATGACCCCCTTTTTTGTTTTGTTTTCCTGTCACCAAAATAACATAGAATTTACATAGAATTGGAAATATGTCAAATTAACTTTATATTATTAGCTTTGCTTTTGATTGAGAATTATCATTAAAATATCAATATTCCACTGTTTAAATAATATCAATTTTACGGAGACAAATGGTCTGTAGGCCTACATGTAAACATGTAAAACAAGCAAATTATATCACTCATTGGTTTAACATTTTCCCTTTACGCAAACAACGTAAACAAATACTAGTATATAAAAATGTGTATGCATGCATAGAATAAGTATACCGCCCAATAAAACATTACGCGGTCATGAGCTAGAAAATGCCCGGGGGGGGGCACTCAAATTTTTTTTTGGTAGGGGTGGGCCACCACCAGTTTCGAACTTGAGGTCTAAGGAACTGATCGGACAGTCAAAAAGGAGGGTCTAGGGAACTGATCGGCCGGTCAAAAGGGGGTCTTGGGAACTGATTGACCGACCAAAAGGGGGGTCTTGGGAACTGATCGGCCGCCGAAATCCGAAAAATCTCGGAAACTAAACCCGCAGGCCAAACCAGGGTTCAATTTTGTTGCGTTTTTGCCACAGATTTGTGAAGGAATCGATTTCACTTTGAATTGTGCATTAAATTATTAATCAGGAAAACCATTAATGCAAAATAGGTCTGGTTTGGCCTATACGATGGAAACCTCAACAAAGCAAAACAGCATTCAAATCAAAAATTACTAGACCCTGTAGTAGACCTACAGTCTATGCTATTAGCCTACTGATAATTATAGCAGCAGCCCACCATAAAATCAAACCCACTAGAATTATTTTTTTCAGTGCCAAAAAGAAAAACATTTAGACAACATTGAACTGCCATACTTAGGGGTGGTGCAATAATTATGTGTACCCCCGGGGGGGTGAATTCTCAAAATGGTCTGCCAAAAATCGCTTGCCCCCCCCCCTCTGGCCGTGCCAAAAAATCTTTGCCCCCCCTTTCGACGTGCCAAAAACCTTTGCCCCCCCCCTTTTTGACGTGCCAAAAAATCTTTGCCCCCCCCCCTTACACATGCAAGATTTTGGGGAACCCGAATTTAAAACCTTAAATTGTCTTATCATACAGTGCGAGCGCAGCGAGCAGGAAATTTTGCATATTTGAACGTGTTCCTAACGTTTTCCTACGCCTTTTGAGGGCGTAATATAGAAACGGTGCCCAAAATATCTGTGCCAACAATTGCTTGCCCCCTTTCGACCTGCCAAAATCGCTTGACCCCCCTTTTGACCTGCCAAAAATGCTTGCCCCCCCTTTTGGCCTGCCAAAAATCTTTGCCCCCCTATAATTCACCCCTTCTGGGGTACACATAATTATTGCACCACCCCTTAACATGAGATGATTGAGTGAAGTGTGCAGAATTTGACAGCCATTCCACTCCTGATTTCACTAGACCAGTAGATCGTAAATTACCTTTTAATTCATTGTTTATGGAGAGCTGCAAGGATGTGTACATAATTATTTAAAGTACTTATCCTCCTATTTGGCAATTTTATTCCCAAAAGAGATCTCAAAATCATTAATTTCTAGCTAAATGTTCACCAGCTAGAGGCATCGCGGTAGGCAGCGCTGCAATGTTTACAAACGGTCAACCAGTGTTGCCACTCTAAAAGGAGCCCAAAATCCCGCCCAAAGTTCGCTTTACAATGTGTTTCAAGGGGGAAGAAATTAATGGAAAATTCCCTTTAAAGTTTTTGGGCTCGCAAAAGTAGCTTTTGGGTCTGCTTTTGGGCTTGAAATAGTAGGACAGAAAACACGCCTCTCAAGATGCCGATGAGAGCGGAAATCGATGATCTGAGGGTCTATGGAACGGCTAGAAAATTTTTGGGGCTTCAGAGCGGGCAAACAATGAATTCAGAGGGTCTAAGGAACGGCCAGCGGCTCTGAAAAAGGGGGTCGTCGCCGCGGCACATACCCGTATAGCTGGGAAATGTGAGTGCCCCCCCGGGAGAAAATGATACTAGACATAAACTATTTCTTTCACGGAAGTTGTTAATTACAACAAGTAATACAGTGGTAAACCCACAGTTATTCATATAGGCCTAGATAGTGAAGGATCCTCACTATCTATACACAGAGTATAATCTGTGATAGCTCAGTTCCTATTGTCTTCTTCACTCCGAACGTATCGAACGTCCAAATACATTATTATATGGTTAAATTAAATTAAATTCTCATTAACGGCGTAAGAAAAAGAGGCTGTTAGAGTAGACACTAGACATATCAATAATATATTAGGCCCCTATTTATTTTTATTGTAGCTTATTGTTAGGGTAAATTGGGGTAAATGGAACGGTGGGGTAAATGGAACGCCGAGAATACAATTCCCTCAATCAAGAAAAAAATTGGGCAACATCATACCGAGTGTTCCATTTACCCCAACGCCATACGTTTTGCTTTCGTTTCATACCCCAAGCGTGGGTTTACTCGGTATTTGAGTGGAAGAAAATCTCAAATGTTGTCACTGACCTTGAAGTGGTGCTACGGTTCAGTGAACATTACTAATTTAAGGGTATTGATTCCTAAATATTTGAATGTTGTGCTGAGAGTTGTCTTACAATATTGGCAATATGTTTGTTTTCTACAATAACATAAATGTTTTAAACAATAAAATAGCAGATTTTAATGATGAAATTATGCTAATTAATATGCTAATTAGCTAATTAATTAGTTTGGTGTTCCATTTACCCCACAACAGATCCACTTGGGGTAAATGGAACACGGTTGACTGACTTCAAATATATATAACATGTTAATATTTTTTTACTAATTGGTTTAATTATTATGAAATTATATACTACAAATAACAAATTCATGGTAGATTAGGCCTCCTATTGATTTTTAAAAATCTGAAAACCATTTTTTCTGTTATGTACCGAGAGAAAGTGTTTTTTTACGTGGTATTTTACCATGTTTATAAAAAACATGAAAACAAAATTATTTTTGTTAATCTTTTGTTTAGTCACAAAATATATGTTAAATAAAATATTCTGATGTCTTTTCAATGTAAATATAGCTATGAATGTAGGGCCCTTGCAAGTAATACCCCTTGTTCCAATTACCCAACCCACTGTTCCATTTACCCCAATTTGGTGGGGTAACTGGAACACCATGACCATGCATGTATTTGGACCGATACAAGAAACAAAGCCATAAAATGGGAGTTTATCTGTTAAAACAAGTTGTAAAAACATATTATCTACTTATTGAAACAAACACAAATCATATATGGATACCCTCCTGACCACAGAAAGTGATTTATTGCTTAAGCGTTCCATTTACCCCAATTTACCCTAACATGCACAATTATAGCTCAATAATATTTGCAGTGTGACACTAGTCACACGATGCATATAAATAGGCCCTACATGCGACACATTTTTGCAATATTAAAATATTGCAAAAATGCTACCCATGGCACTCTCAAACTTTGCTCAAACTCATTGTAAATATTATCATAAAATTATTTTCATTTTCATTAAGCATTTTCCTACCTTAATTACCGCAACGCCATTTATATTTCTCTTATAGTTAAATAAACCCGGCGTTTTACGAAATATGTACGTGTACCTCACAAGCAACGTATTCCACCATGTATCCTAATATTAATAATATTCCAAATCGCTATAATTGTGGCTATCAATGCAAATAATCCCTGACAAAATGACTGAATAGCTACACAAGACTATTGTATACGCTAAAGGAACGTAACTGAACCTTAACAAAGAAATCGGTCAATGTCACCGGTAAATTACTACGTGTGTCAGTAATTGACCTTGATGGTGAAATTTTCACAATCAGCGACAATAAAATACCGAGCTCTATTCATTTGGTAACCTTAACCTCGTAAAATTTACAAGCTATTCAAAAATTACGTCTTTCCGTTTTTTCGTTGATTGTTGATTATATTGATTGTTTATCTTGGGCTATTGTTTGAGAAGCTGAGGTGCCTGAATTTTATATCCCGTTTTATATACCCTGATTTCACACGACTATACTATTTAATTTAGTGACAAAAGTCTCCCACATAGATTAATTACAAGATCAATAAAGCATTTCATCCTAAACAAGTGGGCATTAAAACAAATAAGAAAAGAAAAAGTAATTTTAAAGTGAAGAGAAGTTTAACAGTTTCCCGGGAACAGTTTAACCAAAGTTTTAACAACTTAAATGTACATGGATTTTATTTACTCTCATCATAATTTTTTTTTATGCATTTGAAGTTCCTGCAATACTTAACATTTTCCAGCAGAAGAATATCAATGATAATTATCTAAAGAATGCCTCCGTGTTCAAGTTTATATGGTGTAACGGTGATTGAAACAAAAAACATAAATAATCTTCTCTAATTTTTTGTAACTTTTTTTTAAAAACTTCTACATGTTTAAATGCGTTTTTACTCCTAATGCTATCCAACAAGACCAAATATTTTATGAACGGACCACTGTGGAACGGACGGACTCACGAAAGTGCTTTTTTTTATTATTTTGAAAACGTTCTGAATTATTTTCAAAAATGTTCTGCCAAAATCAATCAATTTTGGCCAAAAAATCACAATCTTCTTCACGTTTCTCTTTTTCAAATTTTAATTTTTCATGTCTAAATAGCTCGCCATACTCGTGAAAACAGTGACGTTGACAAAATACATCTCTAATATTTTGACGATTTTCAGGTTAATTTTTTTAAAAGACGATTGTTAATTATCTGTATCCATCAGGAGGTTATAATAACATCTCCACATGTTCGTGTCATCTTTAGATATGTACATTTATTATTGTCTACGTTTTATCTATGTCCTTGGTTTTAATGCACCTTATAATCATGATAATGCCAGCAGACTTGGCAAATAAATACTGTCTTATCGGTCTTCGGTTTTACCAATATGAATTGACATTTGACGCTCAGCACTTTGAACATTTAATGATGTCGAGTTCATTTAAGATTTGCATTCATCAAAACAATTAATTGGGTTGCGCGCTTCCGTTTTCAATGCTGAATACCGAGTGTTCTGTCGTTTTAAATAGTGCTATTAACCCTAACGCGGTTCATATTTTTTTGCTATCGGAAGACAGAAAAGAAACGAAAAAGGCAGGACCCTCGGGACACGCACACGATTACTGACCTCATGCCACGGGGGTTTGGCTGGCCCGGCCAGCGATTCGTCGAGCATATATGACTTGGGGCGATTGTGTCATCGCATCACGTGGAATGCATGTATGCGCAGTGGATTTTGTAAAGGCACAGAGAAATTCAATTCGTTTATGGCAGCTATCCCGGGGCAGCTATACTATCGTAGTCGTCATGTTACGTCATTGTCATCGCCATCGTATGCGTTATCGTCATCAAATCTCATCATCATTGTCGTCAATCATCATCAGCAAGTTTTCGTTTTGGACGACTGATGATTTTGAGACGGTAAATCTCGAGTCCTACCCTGTGCGCATATGTGCCGACTTTGTAATTTCGTCATCCTCCAGTTTCTACGACAACTTGCGGAAAATCTGCGTTGTTGTGAAAATTGCAACTCGTCTAAACCGTCTAAAACGAAAATTCACTATTGTTTTGCGTCATCGTCATCGTCTTTAATTGTTATCAACACTGTCATCGTTACTGGTTGCGCCATCGTTATTATTGTCATCATTGTCATCATAAGTTTGAAATTGAGGGTGGGTGGGGGGGGGGGGAAGAATTGTTTGGCAAGCCAAAATGGGGGAGGGAGCCCCTTTTAATTTGAAATCAAATAAGCCTTGAATTATCATCTGATCATCATCATCATCATCATATGATCATCATCATTATCATTGGAAATTGTAATTATCGTCCATCAAATATCAGCATGATCTGTGTACATGGGGATGAGTCTTGTGACTCGAGATCCCGCTGCTAGCTGCTAGATAGGTCTACTGGTATACCGTTGGAAGGCTTCTGAAACATGGCTCTATCGCACTAATTTGGACCCCCCCCCCCCGCATGGTGTGTTACAGTAGTATTGTTATTATTATTTATATTGACAAAATATGACATATTGTCTCATATCGATTGCCTCATAAAGACGCACAAGTCATGCCATTATACAATAGTACAGTATTTAAGAATGTTAATATATACATCATTTAGGTCGTTAGAATTAGGATTTATTTGAACAATGATTTGTAATGATACCGATTGCAAAATGAAAAATGAAATGTGATACAATACCTAATAGGTATTAAACTGCCCAGCAAACACAAAATATGTTATAGGCCTACTTACAATGAATAACATTGCCATGCCGTCGGGTTATATAACGGTATATAAAACGATTTAATAACATAAAACGTTTTTTGAAAACATGCTGTTGTAAAACGGAGTCTCCATTCTAACCTAATGTGATTGTACGTGTCGAACAAAATATTTAGCAAATAATCATGTTTGTCAAGAAATATTTTACAATAACAACAACAACAGTTTTATATAAAAAATACTGTTTTGTGTGTGTGTGGATTATTTTTATAGTAATTGTTTTCGGTTTGTTTTGTCACAGTGTTCCATAAAACAGAGAGCCATAAAACACAATATTAAGTTCAGCATTTTGAGCAAAGAATCACAAAAAGTTCTAGAATTGGATGGAAATCATACAGTATGGCTTTAAAACACAAACCAGCAAGGATTTGTTATACAGCTATAAATGCGAAATGACATTTGCACATGTTGTTTTTATAGTATTTGCATGGTATTTGGTCACTCACCTTTTAGTGTAGGTCACTGATTCATTGAATGGAATAATTGAACTTTTCGGGCAAATTCGGGGAACTTTTACAGTCAGTGTTTATATTCCAGCTCTTTCTCTTCGAAATATGGGGAAACTCCGTGGTAAACATGGTGATATACAGCGATTTATATAGGCCCTATGCATCGCGACAGTTTAAAGTCCACCTAAAATCCGGAGTTTCTGAGAAGTCAGGAGACACCAACTGATTGTTCACAACAGCTCACAAGACCCTCATAACAGGTGTCAGAAAGTTAATAATAATTTATACGTCCATGTGTTTACAGATGCCGGAATTGCAAATAAAGCCATCGAGCATTAAACTTACCGTTCAATCTGCATGCAAGTATACAAATTTTATGTTTCAAAACGCGAACAGTGGTGATGAAAAAGCAATATTCAGTCCGATGAGAAAAACGTAATCATAAATTAGCTGTCGGCCAGCCCGATAAAATCACAGGTGTTTGCATGCGAAGTTAGTATGTCTTCCTATGATATGTACATAGCTCTTTTCCTACATCATGTATAAGCAATTTTAGTATGCAAAATCATAGCAAGCATGAAAAATCAAGAAATCAATAAGCCTATAACTTAGCCATTATTGTCATCATGCCTATTCCATTCAAGATCACGATGAGAAGAAAAACGGTTCGATTTTACTTGGAATCTCCTGTGCCGTAAGAACAAATTAGCCTAAATAACTAAAATAAGATATTAGAAATTTTGGTTATAAACATATCGCACGATGTTTTTACAGTGAATTACGGCTAGCCTGGTAGCCTCCCAGTATAGCCACATGTTCCTCAGCCCAACTACATGTAGGCTTTAACAGCTTTTGGACAAACATTGCAATGTCCTTTAGTAGTACTACCATGAAGGTATATAAATACTAGGCCCTATGTAGCTACATGTACTTCAACAAAATAGGGCCTATACAAAATTTCGAATCAATAAAAAATGACTTAATTGCTCAAATATTTATGAACAATAATAATTATATTTACCGTATGAGCCTATAGCTAGCTGCGGCTCGAAACTTCCATGTTTAATTTGATCACCAATGTTGTCATTTCACATGTACTTGTAGCTGAAGATTCCATTCTTCTTCAGAAGCTCCGTATTCATTGGTATTAGAGCTTATTAGCTCCCAGAACTCAAGGACATGAATGATTGGTCCATGCTGATGATTTTACTGAATGGAAGCACAGTGGAATGGAAGAATAGTTACTAAAGCTGTTCCATTTACAGAGGGCGTAATACCGATATCTGTGTAGGTCTGTGTGTAGGATAATGCAGGGTAAATGCAGACTGTCGTGGAGACTTTGCCACAAATTGAAAGATTTCAAAATAGAATAAAAAATAAAAAATGAAAACGAAAGACTGACGGAATCTTTATACGAGTAGCAAAAAAAAACCCCACAAATGGAACATACGAATGGTATAACCACACGAAGTGCAATGAAGAAAAGAAATGGAAACCCAGGGAAACCATGACTAATTGAATCGAAGTTGCACTGCACAACAGCCCTGCGATTTTATATAGGCCTAGGCCCTACTTGCCGAAGTCATTTTTTTGTTGTAATTTTGAGATGAAAGTACAAAGTGTGGTTTAAACACTGCATGCATCAGTCAAAGACAGTCACACTAATCATTTCGGATTATTCCCTTTAACTTGTATTATCATTTGTTCTTTTAAGATTGGCGATATGGCTCTTAACACAAAATGACCCGTATGTTCCCCCGGAAAGATCCCCCTTTTTTGGATTTCGCAGCTCCAAAAGACCCCCGATATTTGACCAAAGTAGAGCTCCGAAAGACGCTTGATTTTGATAATTTCAGCTCTAAATAACCTCAAAATTAATCATTCCTCATATTTTTGGTTTTCTCAGACAATTTTCAACCAAAAAGCCAAGAAAGACCTTTGATTTTGACTGTTTTCAGCTCCAAAAGGCCCCATTTTACTTGTTCGCAGCTCCAACCCCTTTTACCTGTACCCGGTGGCTCCCAAAGACCCACCACCTCTTAATTCCGCCGAACATACCCACTAACATTTTTGAATGTGCCCCCCCTAGATATGCTATGTTTAATGCATACTTGAAAAAAGAAAGAAAGAAAGAAAGAGAGAGAAAGAAAGAAAGAGAAAAGAAAGAAAATAGGAAGGAATGGAGGAAGAAAGGCAAGCAGGCTTGAACAAAGCTATAGAAAGAAAAAAACTCTGAAAAACAAGATTGAAAAAAGAAAGGAAAAACTTATTCCAACTTGATGCAGTCAATGAATTATTAATTAGGAATTGCACAAACTTAAACCAAGTAAGTTGTGAAAATAGTTTAAAAATTGGAGTAAAATGGTCAAGATGGGTACAAGCTTTATTACCCAGAATGGTACACAGTACCGTGTACACACCCCGGCCCCACCACCCCACAACTTCAACTCACACACCCACTCATCCCACGCACACGCCCCTGTGAACAAATAAACAAAAATAAATTGCGAAGTCTTGGCACAACTCAACAAGCATGCAGTTCTGTTGCTCCCCCCTCATCGTCTGCTTCTCATAGTCTCGGCAAGTCATCATAAGTGACCCATTATAAATGGATATGATTGTTTCAAAATATAAGATTCTCTTCCAAGGGATGATCCCCGGAATGATCACGGAGAGAGAAAGAACACAGTTACACCCATTTATGCCCAGAATGATCACGGAGAGAGAAAGTTGTGAAAATAGTTTAAAAATTGGAGTAAAATGGTCAAGATGGGTACAAGCTTTATTACCCAGAATGGTACACAGTACCGTGTACACACCCCGGCCCCACCACCCCACCCCACAACTTCAACTCACACACCCACTCATCCCACGCACACACCCCTGTGAACAAATAAACAAAAATAAATTGCGAAGTCTTGGCACAACTCAACAAGCATGCAGTTCTGTTGCTCCCCCCTCATCGTCTGCTTCTCATAATCTCATAGTCTCGGCAAGTCATCATAAGTGACCCATTATAAATGGATATGATTGTTTCAAAATATAAGATTCTCTTCCAAGGGGAGAAAATAAAAATTTCCAAAATTTTGTAATAATGAAAAAGATGTTTGTTTTCCATTGAATATTTTGAATAAGTTAAAAAAAACTAATCCTACTCGAATCACCTTTGTTTGAGAACCTATATATGCAACCCTTCACAAATGGCTGCACGTAAGATCACGAGAGAAAGAACACAGTTACACCCATTTATGCTCAGAATGATCCCCGGAATGATCACGGAGAAAGAAAGAACACAGTTACACCCATTTATGCCCAGAATGATCACGGAGAGAGAAAGAACACAGTTACACCCATTTGTGCTCAGAATGATCACGGAGAGAGAAAGAACACAATTACACCCATTTGTGCTCAGAATGATATCAGAGAGAGAAAGAACACAGTTACACCAATTTATGCTCAGAATGATCACGGAGAGAGAAAGAACACAGTTACACCCATTTGTGCTCAGAATGATCACGGAGAGAGAAAGAACACAGGTACACCCATTTGTGCTCAGAATGATATCAGAGAGAGAAAGAACACAGTCACACCCATTTGTGCTCAGAATGATCACGGAGAGAGAAAGAACACAGTTACACCCATTTGTGCTCAGAATGATCACGGAGAGAGAAAGAACACAATTACACCCATTTGTGCTCAGAATGATATCAGAGAGAGAAAGAACACAGTTACACCCATTTATGCTCAGAATGATCACGGAGAGAGAAAGAACACAGTTACACCCATTTGTGCTCAGAATGATCACGGAGAGAGAAAGAACACAGTTACACCCATTTGTGCTCAGAATGATCACGGAGAGAGAAAGAACACAGTTACACCCATTTGTGCTCAGAATGATCACGGAGAGAGAAAGAACACAGTTACACCCATTTATGCTCAGAATGATATCAGAGAGAGAAAGAACACAGTTACACCCATTTGTGCTCAGAATGATCACGGAGAGAGAAAGAACACAATTACACACATTTGTGCTCAGAATGATATCAGAGAGAGAAAGAACACAGTTACACCCATTTATGCTCAGAATGATCACGGAGAGAGAAAGAACACAGTTACACCCATTTGTGTTCAGAATGATCACGGAGAGAGAAAGAACACAGTTACACCCATTTATGCTCAGAATGATCACGGAGAGAGAAAGAACACAGTTACACCCATTTGTGCTCAGAATGATCACGGAGAGAGAAAGAACACAGTTACACCCATTTATGCCCAGAATGATCACGGAGAGAGAAAGAACACAGTTACACCCATTTGTGCTCAGAATGATCACGGAGAGAGAAAGAACACAGTTACATCCATTTGTGCTCAGAATGATATCAGAGAGAGAAAGAACACAGTTACACCCATTTGTGCTCAGAATGATATCAGAGAGAGAAAGAACACAGTTACACCCATTTGTGCTTAGAATGATACCAGAGAGAGAAAGAACACAGTTACACCCATTTATACTCAGAATGATCACGGAGAGAGAAAGAACACAGTTACACCCATTTGTGACCAGAATGATCACGGAGAGAGAATGAACAAAGTTACACCCATTTGTGCTCAGAATGATATCAGAGAGAAAGAACACAGTTACACCCATTTATGCTCAGAATGATCACGGAGAGAGAAAGAACACAGTTACACCACCATTTGTGTTCAGAATGATCACGGATAGAGACAGAACACAGTTACACCCATTTCTGTTCAGAATGATCACGGAGAGAGAAAGAACACAGTTACACCCATTTGTGTTCAGAATGATCACGGAGAGAGAAAGAACACAGTTACACCCATTTGTGTTCAGAATGATCACGGAGAGAGAAAGAACACAGTTACACCCATTTGTGCTCAGAATGATCACGGAGAGAGAAAGAACACAATTACACCCATTTATGCTCAGATTGATCACGGAGAGAGAAAGAACACAGTTACACCCATTTATACTCAGAATGATCACGGAGAGAGAAAGAACACAGTTACACCCATTTATGCTCAGAATAATATCAGAGAGAGAAAGAACACAGTTACACCCATTTATGCTCAGAATGATCACGGAGAGAGAAAGAACACAGTTACACCCATTTATACTCAGATTGATCACGGAGAGAGAAAGAACACAGTTCACCCATTTATACTCAGAATGATCACGGAGAGTGAAAGAACACAGTTACACCCATTTGTGTTCAGAATGATCACGGAGAGAGAAAGAACACAGTTACACCCATTTGTGTTCAGAATGATCACGGAGAGAGAAAGAACACAGTTACACCCATTTGTGTTCAGAATGATATCAGAGAGAGAGAAAGAACAAAGTTACACCCATTTGTGCTCAGAATGATCACGGAGAGAGAAAGAACACAGTTACACCCATTTATACTCAGAATGATCACGGAGAGTGAAAGAACACAGTTACACCCATTTGTGCTCAGAATGATCACGGAGAGAGAAAGAACACAGTTACACCCATTTATGCTCAGATTGATCACGGAGAGAGAAAGAACACAGTTACTACTAGACCATTTATGCTCACAATGAACAAAGCGAGAGAAATAATACAATCACTCCAGTTTATGCTCAGAATGATCACGGAGAGAGAAATACCAAGTTACTCCAATTTATGCTCAGAGAGATCACGGAGAAAAAAAAACCACAGTTGCTCGAATTTATGCTCCAAATGATCAATAGGAATGAACGACGGAGAGAGAACGAAACATGGTTACTCCAATAAGCTCAGAAAGATCACGATGGGACTCCAATGTATGCTCAAAATGATCACATAAAGAGAGGCAGAACACAGAACAGTTACACCAATTTATGCTCAAAATGGTCACGGAGAGAGATAAACACAGTCATTCACAGCAAACACAAAAGTGTTTTAAAACGTTATAAACGCGTTTTGGTTGTGATCAAAACGTTTTAATAACATTTAAATGTCGTTTTATATAAATGTCATGAAAACGTTTTAAAAATGTTTTATATAAAAACACTGCGGGAATATTTTCAAAATCTTGTCAAAATGTTTTTGGTTATGATCAAAACGTTTTAATGAAATTTAAATGTCGATTTATATATATCAATGTCATGAAAACGTTTTTAAAACGTTTTATATGAAAACACTACGGGAATATTTTTAAAATGTTGTCAAAATGTTTTTGCAAAATATATTTTGGTAACCATTTTCGAAACATATTTTGTCAACACTTAACATCATGTTAGAATGTTTTGCATAAAGTTTTCACAAATGTTTTCTGAATGTTATTAAACATTTTATGCCATTTATAGGCTATAACCCGACATATTAACGTTTTCTGTATAACGTTTTGAGTTTGCTGGGTTACACCCATTTGTGCTCACAATACGGTAATATCAAAGATGATCACGGAGAGAGAAAGAACACAGTTACATCCGTTTATGTTCAGAATGATCACGGAAGGAGAAAGAACACAATTGAAGACCGTAGTGGATAATGTACACCCATTTATGCTCATGGGTCATATCTCAACGTGAGTTATAAGCTCAAGGTCAAAGGTCAAACGAGGTCAAATTTTTCAAATTGTTCTCTCTATATGGGCATTCCAAAAATGGTTCAAGTGATATCGATTAATTAGCTCTGTAAAAGAATAATAGGTGCAAGTTTTAGTACAACATAATAAAAGATTACAAAAAGAATTTTCTCAGAACTAGTATTTTACACGTGAGCACTTCTTCCACTACAGTCTTCAATTACACCCATTTATGCTCATAATGATACGGAGAGAGAAATAACACATTTACACCCATTTGTGCTCAGAATCATATCAGAGAGAGAAAGAACACATTTACACCCATTTGTGCTCAGAATGATATCAGAGAGAGAAAGAACACAGTTACACCCATTTATGCTCAGAATGATCACGGAGAGAGAAAGAACACAGTTACACCCATTTATGCTCAGAATGATCACGGAGAGAGAAAGAACACAGTTACACCCATTTATGCTCAGAATGATCACGGAGAGAGAAAGAACACAGTTACACCCATTTATGCTCGGAATGATCACGGAGAGAGAAAGAACACAGTTACACCCATTTATGTTCAGAATGATATCAAAGAGAGAAAGAACACAATTACACACATTTATACTCAGAATGATCACGGAGAGAGAAAGAACACAGTTACACCCATTTATGCTCAGAACGATATCAGAGAGAGAAAGAACACAGTTACATATATTTATGCTCAGAATGATATCAGAGAGAGAAAGAACACAGTTACATCCATTTATGCTCAGAATGATATCAGAGAGAGAAAGAACACAGGTACACCCATTTATACTCAGAATGATCACGGAGAGAGAAAGAACACAGTTACACCCATTTATGCTCAGAATGATCACGGAGAGAGAAAGAACACAGTTACACCCATTTATGCTCAGAATGACATCAGAGAGAGAAAGAACACAGTTACACCCATTTATGCTCAGAATGACATCAGAGAGAGAAAGAACACAGTTACACCCATTTATACTCTAAATATCTTTAAAATATGGCGACATGACAAGGCAGATCTTATCAAGGATTGTCTTTGACTAATGAAAAAAATTGTATTATCATTTCCTTCAAAGGCCTATAGTAATTGAATGTAGTCAAAAGTTCAAATCACAAGAATTCCAGAAAAAGTACTCGATTACACAAATTTACTCTGCCTATAATATGCCCACATACATTATATCTGATGCCATATTGATTAACACCAGTCCTGCGGAAGGGGGATGGTTGTACCACCAACATAAGGTTTTCATCCGTCATAATAAAACGCCTGTGTTTACACCCAAACGGCTGAAGCTAATTGTAGAGCCATCCTTTGCGCTCATTTCGGGATAATTTTTTTATCGATTTTGCCTATTCTTTGTACATAGTCAGATTGTCCCAGTTTCACTCACATTTTACGTGGGGAATAATGTGTGTACTTATTTTGAGATCACTGGATAGAGGAGAGTTACAGCTTTACATCGGTACCAAATACAACAGTATATGTGATGCGATCAAGCAAAAGCAGTCGGAACTCGGAAATATTGATTTGGAGATATAGCCAAACAAACGAAATATTTCCTTTTGTTTTCTATTGTTTTGGAAACTCTTTAATTGCTCATATCTTTGGAACTGGTTGTTCAATTTCAATGTGGTTTTCTGCAAAATGCAGCTTTCTAAATGCTTTTTACTATCCTATAAGAACCCGAAAATTTAATATTTCGAGTTCCGACTGATTTTGCTTGATCGCATCACATGTGACGTTTATTATATAGAAAAATAAGAGTGGTTGCATCCCCCTTCATAGTTCGTGTTACCAAAAATGACTCCGCATGACCAGGATTTATGATGCATTCTAATTTACCTTTTCGATACATTATTTGCTGCCTATACACTGCCAAAATATTTCACTCAACATTGAGTAAAAAGGTCCAACTCAACAGTGAGTAAAAAATTACTCAACATAGAGCTCATAGGTCACAACTCAACAAATGAGTAAAAAATTACTCAACATGAGCTCAATGTTGAGTAATGTTTAACTAATTTGTTGAGTTGTGACCTTTTTACTCAATGTTGAGTAAAATGTTTTTTGCATTGTACATACATTATTTCCGGTGTCATATTGATTAATGATGCGTTCTATTTTACCATTTTTTTAATTTCATGAAGCTTATTGGCAAAAACACAATGCTTATTATAGCTGTCAAGAATATTACAAAATCAATCAAAAGTTTAAAACCATGATGGTTACCATAGATGCAGATTATTATGGTTACGCTTTAACAATAGAATCGTGTGTTTTGGTCTTGACCAATCAAGTGGATTGTTTTTTACAAAGCCACAATATAGGACCCAGCTCATTGGTCACATTACAGTCGCTTGTTGGCTTTAGTAAATTTTTTGCTGAATTTCTAACTGACTTGTATCATGTCCGCTTTATTCAATATGAATTGTACTAATGGTACTGATGAAAATTGCGTTATGAATTATATATTCTGCCTTTGAAGCATGAATAGATAATCAGAAACAATTACAACCAAGCATGAAATCGTATGTGGCGTTTGAAAGTTATTGGCTCACAGCTGCGTCAGTATCATTTTAAACAAACGGGAACGACAGTAACAATTGAAATGGCAGCCGTTTTACTGAGTCTATATGCTACTTGTATTTCAGAATGACAATTGGATCACCTATTCGAATCATTCCTGATATATTGGCCGTTTTACTGAGTCTATATGCTACTTGTATTTCAGAATGACAATTGGATCACCTGTTCGAATCATATATTGGCCGTTTTACTGAGTCTATATGCTACTTGTATTTCAGAATGATAATTGGATCACCTGTTCGAATCATGCCTGATATATTCTTGGCCGACAAAGTAACTTGATAACATATAATTGGATATGGTCTATATCCGTTAACTCACATTTCTATCTTGATTTATACAACATTCAAAGGTGGGCTTTGGATACTAAATAAACGGTACAATGGAAGTAGAATATAAGAATGCTACCAACAGAACTGATGAAAATAACGCCGGTTTAATGGAACCACATCATATAGCTGAGATTATTTTCGGGACTCTGATAATTATGTTCGGCATACCAGGAAACGTTCTCGTCATTCGGGTGTATTCGGTCAAACGATTACCCAACAGCACTACCATTTTCATCATCGCTTTGTCGGTAACTGACTTGATCGTATGCTTTCTTCAACCAGTCATAATATATAGAAATTCACCATCTGGAGATAAAGTGGCAAAAAGCGAATTCCTCTGTCGTTTCCGGGGTAATTTCCCGCCGATTTTAACCTTCATTATGGTATACACATCAACATTTATAACTACGGCAATAGCGGTTGACAGATACTTTGCTGTTTGTAAACCTTTAAAGCGAATAATGACACCTAAGAAAGCTATTTGTGTCGTCATTTGTTGCTTTGCTCTTTCATTTTTACTTACAGTGCCAAGATTGGTTCTACCAAGAGTACTTTCTACAGGCAAATCGAAATGTGCCACAAATAAACTTCTGGATTCGATATTGATAATTCCATACTATTTAGCAATATTGACATCTTTTCTTGTTATGGCTGTTTTGTACGTGATTGTATATTTAGCTATAAGGAAACAGATCAAAATCAGACCTGGACACCAACATGAACAAAGACCAAACTTGCAAGTAGGTAATACTGCCAGTGTTGAGCGAGATACCCAAACAAATAGCACCGAAACGGAAAATCAGAAGAAAACTCTTGAGCAAGGGCAAGCAGCTCAAGGTCACACTGTTCAAAATCAAGGACAGAACTTACAAAGTAAAACAACAAAAATGCTTCTTTTAGCAACAATAGTGTTTCTCCTTACTTGGGTTCCTTCGGGGATATATTATGGCATTTCAGACAATATCCACTACTCAAGATCAGGAGTCTATGTTGTATTGACAATAATGCGAGACAGTCATCTTCTCAACAATGTTACGAATCCATTCATTTATAGCTTGGTAAATGAGCGGTTTAGAAAGGATTGTAAGCGACTGTTAAAGATGTAAGAGGGTCCATTGTTTGAGGCCAGAGAACTGCATAGCAAATACGTGTAAATGATCAACAATATTGGCCACGTGTATTGGAAAAACCCTATTTCATATTTATTATTGGACAGCCAGTTGTTACAGAAACTGCATCACTCGATAGTGTTATTTTATACTAAAGTTGACGAATACTTTTACCAGTAGCGTAGCCAGCGGTGGGACAGGTGGCCTGACAAAAAATGAAAGAAAAAAGTGCCCCTCTGACATAAAATAAAAGAGCAAATCACAATGGCAAAAGAAAAAAAAAGAGGCAAGGAGTGTAAAATAGTGTAAAATGCGAAATTTTTCCGCGCTACGCGCGCACATTGTAAATATAAAGCCAATTTCCATCCTCATAATGGACAAAAATAGTGTAAAATACCAAACTTTGGCAACTTTGATTTGATGCAACTGTAATGTTTTCGTCTGTGCCCCCGAAATTTTATTTTGCCCCCGCTGACCAAAAAAGCTGGCTACGTCCCTGGCTTTTACTGAAGTAGATAACGACATCGGCTTTTTGAATACTATTATCATTAAGGACAATCTCTGTATAACAATGCTTGCATATGGCAAACAATGTTCTATACTATATAGGAATATAGGACCTACAGATGTTTTGAAATTTACAGTATAAAACGGTTCAGTTCCATTTTAAAATCTTCTTGGACTCTTTAAAGCCGTTATGGATCCAAAAAAAAGTTCATTTCACTAGAAATTATTACATGGACAGAGATTCATTATACTGAAAATAACGCTTAGTTAGGTATGCATAATTATTTTAAGAGTAATTCCAGCTTTTAGAATATGAATGCATCTGCGAATGTAGATGTGTGGAGCGGAATTACTGAACGCAGCAACTCCAGCAAGAGAGTAAATTCAGTTGGTTACTCTCGTCTTGTAAATCGAAAGATGACTAGAGGCTGCAGTCTTCAGATGGAATGTGAACAATAACGTCATTGTTTAGACACTTGTAAATGAGCAGGACGATGTTTTGAAGATTGTTCTTTCCTTTACCGGCAACCAGCGGAGATCGGACAACATATAGAAATGTAACTGGTCGCGTCTTCTGGCATAAAGTTATGATATAATGGACTAAACCAAAACCAAATGTCAAAACATATTATTACATTTGAAAATAATGAACTGATGCTCTTTTTGGTTATTACCGTGCGGGGAAAATGAATTCTATTATCAATTCAGCCTTTGCATCAGGGCTTGAGATTGGAATTCCAGTTTCCTTTCTCACAAAGTATGGGCTAAGAGTAAAATTGTACAATTGTATTTAGGAATGGCCCCCTCTTCTTTCTCCTTTTCCATTTCTTGCTTTGTTTATCAAAGCTATCTAGGCCAGCAAGCATCTTATTAGCCTACACTGACCGAATTATTGTATGAGCTTGGAACAGTCCATGAATTTCCCATGGATTAGCATGTGTCCCTCGACCAACCTGGGTAAACAAATAAACAAATAAAATAATAATTGTACATATCAAAATATATATGTACATATCCGGATTTGATTATTCTATGAAAAATTTTTGGTAAATGTTTTGATGTAAACAAAGTATATACATTTATAAATGTCATGAAATCTATCGAAGCAAAATAAAAAAACAAATAATGTCGTTTTTCCAATCACTGGATGGTCAATAATGTAGAGGCTCCATTATGTCTTGATGTAGATAATTGCAATTGGATGTATACATATTTCGCGGTTAGTGGTTCTTTGTTGCCCTGCGGGGCAATCTAGTTGGATATCCAAATTTAGCGGTTAGTGGGTCTTTTTTAACACTTTTTTTTATTGCGAAATGAAAAGAAATATACGAACACGATTTGGCTAAATTAAATTAACAAATATAAATAGCGCCCTCAAGTTTCACACAAATGTACAGTTAATAAAATAAAAAGGTGAATAATTAATAAAGAAAGGAAATTCGACGTTAAAAAAGCTAACATTTACGTGGTAGTTAATCCTGTTACATCATCACTTCTACGACGAATAGCAATGAGGTTGCTTTTTCTAATTGTATCAGCTCAATTTGCACATGTCATGTGATTGGCCATTCTGTAAGTTCTCTCTATCATAATGCGACGAATAAATTGTTCTAACATTGAAGGTAGCCATATTGTGTGACTTTTGACTGTGTATAATATATATAAGATATTTTCTATAATGCACATAACTAGAAGAATTGTTCTCGTAAAAGATACGGGAAAAGGCATTACTTCAACCACGTCCCTTTAAGGATTGCCTCACTAATATCATTGACTACTCAGTGCAAATCACAAGAATTACAGAAAAAATACTCGATGACACTATTCCGATACTGTCTATTACGGTCATATTGATTAATGATATATTCTAAAACTCTTCAATTTAATGTACTTTACTGTCTAAAATACGATTAATCAATCTTTTAGCTTTCCAATGGAAGAACATTACAATATCAATCAACTTGAAACGCATGAGGGTTACCAAGGATATACCGACGATTTTTATTGCGGCGTGTTTTTTTATTATTATTATAGAAACTGGATTATAACTAATCTGAATTTACACTCCCATCGCTGAGACGCGCGATTGGGGTTTGACTAAGCAAATAGACTGTTCTTTCAAAAGCCACAATAAGGATCCAGTTCATTGGGTAAATTGCAGTCGCTTGTTTGTAGCCACTTAATTTAATTTGACATTTTGATGAATATCTAGGGAAAGCGCACTATACATTTAATATGTCTTACAACTCATTAATCCGTTGAAAAATGCATGATAATTACCAAAGGCTCAGAGGATTCGAGGTTCGATAATTGCTTTAGAACTGTATGTGGTATTTGAACGGGAAGGGTGTATAGTAGCACTTTAAACACGCCCGAAATGGTAGTAACAATCTTGGTAGTCTTGGGATCTACAGGTTACTTGAATTCCAGAATGACAATTGAATCACCTATTCGAATCATGTCTGATATATTGTTGTATGGAATTCATCCGCTCTGGAAGACAAAGTAATGTGATAGCAATAATTGGAAATGGTTAATATTCTTGATTTAAACAAAATTTGATTTAATGGGCTTTGGATACAAAATTAACGGTACCATGGAAGCAGATTATATGAATTATACCAACAGCACTGGTGAATATACCGACGCCATTATCATGGAACCACATCATATAGCTAACATTATATTCGGGACTCTGATAATTATGTTGGGTGTACCAGGAAATCTTCTTGTCATTCGGGTGTATTCGGTCAAGCGATTACCTAACAGTACTACCATTCTCATCATCGCTTTGTCGGTAACTGACTTGATCGTGTGCATTCTTCAACCAGTCATAATATATAGAAATTCACCATTTGGAGAAAAAGCAGCAGATAAAAGCGAATTCTTCTGTCGTTTCCCACCGATTCTGACTTTCCTAATGGTATACACGGCAGCTTTTATAACTACGGCAATAGCGGTTGATAGATACTTCGCTGTTTGTAAACCTTTAAAGCGAATAATGACACCTAAGAAAGCTATTTGTGTCGTCATTTGTTGCTTTGTATTTTCATTAACAATTGCAGTGCCAAGATTGGCTCTAGTAAGAAGGCTTGCTCTTGAAGAATCTTCATATAAATGTGTCACAAATAAAACATTAGACTCGGTAACGATAGTTCCATACTATTTAGCAATATTCATATCATTTATTTGTATAGCTGTTTTGTACGTAATTGTAGTATTAGCTATAAGGAAACAGGTCAAAATTAGACCGGGACAACATGAACGAAACTTGCAAGTAGGTGAAAGGACAAGGGCCGAGCGACATAACCAAGCAAATAGCACTGAAATTACTCGCGAAAATCAGAAAAGTGAAACTGTTAAAAATCGAGGACAAGATTTACAGAGTAAAACAACGAAAATGCTTCTTTTAGCAACAATTGCAATTTTCCTTACTTTGCTTCCTACGGCTATATTTCATGCAATTTCAGACAAATATTTGGAATATATCCGCTACACAAGACCAGGAGCCTATGTTGTATTGACAATAATGCGAGACATTCATCTACTCAACAATGCTACGAATCCATTGATTTATAGTTTGGTAAACGAGCGGTTTAGAAAGGATTGCAGACGAATGTTAAAGGTCTAAGAGGATCAATTGCTAAAGATGTGCAATCGCTGATGGTCCCCGATTAATAGCACCCATGTTCTGAGGAAAGAATACGTCCACTTATCCACACTTACGCAATTTTTGCCATGGCTAGAAATGTACAACAATAGAGATTATTGTCATTTTTCTATTCAATGTATGGTCACTAATGTACAACAATACTCGTAGATATTGTTGTCGTTTTATGGATAAAAAGGTTGGTTTTGCTAGAAATGACTATGTGAGAAATTTTTTCTTTATATTGTAAATAAACCTTAGTTTTAGGTGTAAATATTTTTAAGTATAACTACAGCTTTGCAATCATGATCTGTAAATATCTATGATACCAATGTTTTATCGCATATTGGTGGCATAGCTAACTGTGAGTATTTTGACTATTATCGTGCAGGAAAAAGTTATCTCTATTATCAATAAGATAATATGTATAAATAAACTGTTAATTAAAGAATATCGCCACGAGAAATATTAGATTAGATGGTTCTACTACATTCTGAACAGGGGCTATTTTAACGTGCTTCCTGGCACGTTCGTGCAGTGAGATTAAAAATCCGCGCAGTGACAATTAAAAATCCGTGCTAAAAATGTGAATCAGACAAGAGATGCTGGAGCCTTTCTTTCTTGCAGTCACTTTCAGGTAGAAATTTTTAAAATGTTCGCACTTTTGACCGCACTCAACACTTCAGCATCCCTTTTCATGAAAACCTCATTTCATAGGGCCCGATGCATATAGAAATAGTTTGAGAACCGCTCAGGGGTCGTCCCCCCTAAAAAGTAGAAAGTTTGGGAAGAAAGGAGAAGAAGGGCAATTGGGAAAGAAGAAAAAAGAGAAGAGAAAGGGGACAAAAGGAGAAGATAAACATTAAATTGCACGTAGGTCTAATTCAGTAGGCTCATGCCTATAAACACGGATCCAAGTTTTTGAAGGGGAGTCATTTTTGAAACATTTTCAAGCTTGCTTCGTATGCCCAAACATTAAGGGCAAATACCACTCTATCGACCATTCTGCATGAGGGAGCCCAAATGGGTACCTCTCGGTTTCAGAAAATGTTGCAAATACTGGAATAAGGTGTCAGAATCATGAAAATGACCTCCGTCGAGGACCGTTTGATACAAAAAACAACTTATCTATCCATTTTTACGCTTTTGACACCACCATCTTAGAGCAGAAAATGGATCTTTGAGGAGAAAATGGATCTATCAAATGTCCATAAATAATTTTATACTCCTAGATATAATCATGATGATGACGTATTCATTTAAAAAACTCTGAGCTTAATGAAGAAGCTTATGTGCATAAATATTGCGTATTATGTACCCAATGATACTTGATACTTGATATGAATGTTTCTCATTGCATATCATAGCATAAATTACTTCATGATATGTTCATGATTCATCTGTTTTTACAATTTGCTGGTATTATAAGTAACATGGCTAAAAACCATCTTCACGATAGATCTGTTATTTCACGTAGATATGTTATTTGTTCTCATCATATTTTTCCGACTCTGATATTTGTATTAGTTGTTGTATATTTGCTTGCTAAGTGCCTAGATCGTATAAATCGTTATTGTAATGTGTTATGTGTTCACAATCTTTAGCAGTAGTGATGTTGCCTTTTGACAATATCTAAGAGATATATGTTACACAAAACCTAGAACAAATAAAAGTGAAAAGTATAAATGGCATTGCTATTGCTCATTATTGTTTTATATAAATTCTATTATATTTAGCTTTCTTGGGAATTTAAGAATTTAAATATTCAACATTTCTAATGGAAGTAACAGAATATTGTGTAAAATGGGGAATTCCAAGTTTTGACAAAACAATAATGATATTTGGACTATAATCTAGTCAACTGGACTTACTATTTTTGAGTGGGAAATTTTCACGTCCAATCCTGAACGCATCATCAGCCCTACTGATCATCTGGCGGTCAAAGTTCATTGACCTGTGAAACGGATGTTGTAGTATCACAGGTCACCACCTTTGAGTTCAACCTGAGAGGTATTTTCCTGATCGCTGAACTGTATGCCCCAGCTAAGTTGTGTCGTAGGCCGCCTCCCCTATTGAGTGAAGGCTCCTCCCGTTTCGCATAAACAATATCTCCCGTTTCCTCACGTCTATTTTAACCACTCTTATTTGTACACGTACGGCAACCTCCTACAATCTCCAACACCTAATATACAACATCATATTACGTTTATTATATAGACTGATCATCTGGCGGTCAAAGTTCATTGACCTGTGAAACGGATGTTGTAGTATCACAGGTCACCACCTTTGAGTTCAACCTGAGAGGTATTTTCCTGATCGCTGAACTGTATGCCCCAGCCAAGTTGTGTCGTAGGCCGCCTCCCCTATTGAGTGAAGGCTCCTCCCGTTTCGCATAAACAATATCTCCCGTTTCCTCACGTCTATTTTAACCACTCTTATTTGTACACGTACGGCAACCTCCTACAATCTCCAACACCTAATATACAACATCATATTACGTTTATTATATAAAAAAATAAGAGTGGTTGCACCCCTCTTCATAGTTCGTCTTACTAAAAACTCAAAATAACCAAGATTCATGATGCATTCCAATCATTACGTTTCACTACCTGAAGAGAATTGATCAGAAATAGAATTCCCTCCGAAGGTTAGTATCTGTCAATGAACTGACAGTTCACCAGGCTGCCATTATAGCTAGAGGCAGAATATGACACATAAGGGTCAATGAGTTACATAAAAATGACCTTGTGTGAGATGTAGTTCTCAGAAAGTGAGTTTTGCCTTAGCAAATATGTCGTTAAATGTTGATCCCTCACTTTAAGAGTTATTACCGTCGATTTGGTTGAAAAAGGAAGTGAGACATGATCAGTTCTGTTCAGGCAGTGAAACCTAATGTCTGCCTCTAGATACATTATTACCTGGCTATACATACATTATTTCTGATGCTTAATGATGCGTTCTATTTTTTCAAGAATATTACAAAATCAATCAAAAGTTTAAAAGCACGATGGTTACCATAGATGCAGATATTCGAATTTAAATATTCGACATTTCTAATGGAAGTAACAGAATATTGCGTAAAATGTGGAATTCCAAGTTTGACAAAACAATAATGATATTTGGACTATAATCTAGTCAACTGGACTTACTATTTTTGAGTGGGAAATTTTCACGTCCAATCCTGAACGCATCATCAGCCCTACTGATCATCTGGCGGTAAAAGTTCATTGACCTGTGAAACGGATGTTGTAGTATCACAGGTCACCACCTTTGAGTTCAACCTGAAAGGTATCTTCCTGATCGCTGAACTGCAGTAGGCCCCAGCCAAGTTGTGTCGCAGGCCGCCTCCCCTATTGAGTGAAGGCTCCTCCCGTTTCGCATAAACAATATCTCCCGGTTCCTCCCGTCTATCTTAATCACTCTTATTTGTACACGTACGGCAACCTCCTACAATCTCCAACACCTAATATACAACAGCATATTACGTTTATCATATAGAAAAATAAGAGTGGTTGCATCCCTCTTCATAGTTTGTCTTACCAAAAATGACTCAACATAACCAAGATTCATGATGCATTCCAATCATTACGTTTCACTACCTGAAGAGAATTGATCAGAAATAGAATTCCCTCCGAAGGTTAGTATCTGTTAATGAACTGACAGTTCACCAGGCTGCCATTATAGCTAGAGGCAGAATATGACACATAAGGGTCAATGAGTTACATAAAAATGACCTTGTGTGAGATGTAGTTCTCAGAAAGTGAGTTTTGCCTTAGCAAATATGTCGTTAAATGTTGATCCCTCACTTTAAGAGTTATTACCGTCGATTTGGTTGAAAAAGGAAGTGAGACATGATCAGTTCTGTTCATGCAGTGAAACCTAATGTCTGCCTCTAGATACATTATTAGCTGCATATACATAGATTATTTCTGACGCTTAATGATGCGTTCTATTTTTTCAAGAATATTACAAAATCAATCAAAAGTTCAAAAGTACGATGGTTACCATAGATGCAGATAATTATGGTTGCGCTTTGAGTGGATTGTTCTTTTCAAAGCCACAATATACATTATATAGGATCCAGCTCATTGGTTACATTACAGTCGCTTGATGGCTTTAGTATATTTTTGCTGAATTTTTAACTGACGTATATCATGTCTGCATCATTCAATATGAATTGTACTAATGGTACTGATGAAAATTGTATATTCTTCGGTTGAAACACGAATAGATAACCAGAAACAATTACAACCATGCATAAAATCGCATGTGGTGTTTGAAAGTGATAGTCTTACAGCTGCGTCAGTATCATTTTAAACAAACGGGAACGACAGTAACAATTGAAATGGCAGCCATCTTACTGAGTCTATATGCTACTTGTATTTCAGATTGACAATGGATTCACCTGTTTGAATCATGCCAGATATAGTGTTGTTCTTGTAAGTAATTTGATGGTATAGAATTCGATATGGTCTATATCCACTGACTCAAATTTCTGTCTTCATTTAAACAACATTTGAAGATGGTCTCTGGATACAAAACTAACGGTACCATGGAAGTAGAATATAAGAATGCTACCAACAGCACTGATGAATATAACGCAGTTATCATGGAACCACATCATATAGCTGACATTATTTTCGGGACTCTGATAATTATGTTGGGTGTACCAGGAAATATTCTCGTCATTCGGGTGTATTTGGTCAAGCGATTACCCAACAGCACTACCATTCTCATCATCGCTTTGTCTGTAACTGACTTGATCGTGTGCATTCTTCAACCAATCATAAATAGAAATTCACCATTTGGAGAAAAAGCAGCAGATAAAAGTGAATTCTTCTGTCGTTTCCCGCCGATTCTGACTTTCCTTATGGCATACACGGCAACCTTTATAACTACGGCAATAGCGGTTGACAGATACTTCGCTGTTTGTAAACCTTTAAAGCGAATAATGACACCTAAGAAAGCTATTTGTGTCGTCATTTGTTGCTTTGTATTTTCATTAACATTTGCAGTGCCGAGATTGGCTCTAGTAAGAGGACTTGCTCTTGAAGAATCTTCATATAAATGTGTCATAAATAAAACATTAGACTCGGTAACGATCGTTCCCTACTATTTAGCAATATTCATATCATTTATTTGTATGGCCGTTTTGTACGTAATTGTAGTATTAGCTATAAGGAAACAGGTCAAAATTAGACCGGGACAACAAGAACGAAATTTGCAAGTAGGTGAAAGGACAAGGGCCGAGCGACATAACCAAGCAAATAGCACTGACATTACTCGCGAAAATCAGAAAGGTGAAACTGTTAAAAATCGAGGACAAGATTTACAGAGTAAAACAACAAAAATGCTTCTTTTAGCAACAATTGCACTTTTCCTTACTTTGCTTCCTACGGCTATATTTTATGCCATTTCAGACACATATTTGGAGTAGTATATCCGTTGCACGAGGCCAGGAGCCTATGTTGTATTGACAATAATGCGAGACAGTCATCTACTCAACAATGCTTCGAATCCATTGATTTATAGCTTGGTAAACGAGCGGTTTAGAAAGGATTGCAGACGCGTGTTAAAGGTGTAAGACTATTAATTGTTTTAGGTCAGAGAACTGCATGCTAAATATGTGTAATCGCTGAATATATTAAAATATATGGTTAAGGGGTACTATTATACCCCTGCCCAATTTTGTGCCTATTTTTGCATTTTTCTCAAAAATTATAGAGCATTGGTGACAAGTAAGATATGTATATTATAGGGGCAAGGACTACAACTGCTACACTGGAAATTTTTATTTCAGCACAGACAAGTTACAGTAAAAAAATAGGGAAAACCAATATTTGATTATAAATCAATAACTACTTGCCTTGAGTTGCTGAATTTTCAGTGCACTAGTTGTAGTCCTTGCCCCTATAATATACATATCTTACTTGTCAGCAATGCGCTATAATTTTTGAGAAAAACGCAAAAATAAGCAAAAAATTGGCTAGGGGTGTAGTACCCCCTTAAGCGGTTTAGATGTGTATGGCCAAAACGGTGGTTTTCATAAGTGTACGTCATCTCTTTCGATTTGATGCCAAGTGCTTTGAACCAATCACAGCACCAAGCATTCCTTGATTAGAAACCAGCTTTGCGTTTTTAGCCCAGGATGTTGATGGACCTCTCCTTCCACGTCAGCTTTCCACAACTTCTTGAACATTTGTTTTTCTAGCCTCCTCCACGTTTTTTGACAATATGGCCAAAGTACTTTAAGCACAGACTACTACAGACTATTTATCAAAAGTCCTGTGTATTGTATGCTGTGAATTCTCGCCTATTCATGAGGGCCGATCGTTCGATTGTGTTGAGTCCACAGAATTATCTGTGGTTGAGTCTAACAATCACGCCAGCGTTGCGTGCTTTCGCGCTTACGCGATAGAGCCTTGCGTGTCTTCGCGGGAAGGACTGACCTATGTCAATTGAGTTCCGATGTGTCGCAAAAGAAACACTTGAATGGTCAATGTGTAATTATCATCTTACTATAAATAGGGGAATGTTGTGACTATGTGACTATGTGACTATGCATGAAAGTTAAAGGCTCCGTCTGTTTCGATCCAAATGTCTCCAAAATCATACAGGACATCGAGGCATATACGGGGACGTGTTTAAACTTTATTTGGTTGAAAACGGTCAAGAATTGGCTGCAAAAACAGTGAAAATATGGGTAAAAACGGGGGTTTTGTTATGAAAATCGTTTACCAGCCTACGCGTCACTGCAGCTGGCCGGCAGCGCGTCGGCGTCGCGTGCGTAATGCGCATTACGCCAATGCGCGCGTAAACGGCGCAGAGCCACACGATTTGCGAGCCAGAGACCAGTGGACATGATAATAGGGAAAGAAGGAAAAATAATAATGGACAAAAAGGTACATGGACGGGTCACGGGATGAAGCGGTACTATAAAGAAAAATTAAATTAAAATGAGTTTAAATTAAATAATTAAATAACTAAATGAAACGGGAACGAAACAAAGAAGGGAAGAAACTATTCAGGATTCAGGAAATGTAAGAAAAAAAGAAGCTAAAATAATGAAAACAGAATTAAATAAAAAACATGGAAACGGGAAATCACAAGCAGCAAATAAAAAAAAAGATGCTAAAAGGGAAATGTAAGAAAGAACAGATTTAGAAAATAATGGGAACTGGGTTAAATAAATAAATAACATGGAAACGGAAAATCACAAGCTAAGCAGAGGAAACTAAAAAAGAAAATGTTAGAAGAGACAGATTTAGATAAATAAAAATGTACCTTTTCAATGATTCTACCTGTTCAGTAATTCTTCCTGTTATAGTGAACGCTCCCCTTTACTCATCTAGCGGGGCCCCGCGCGAAGCGCGGGTATCCCGCTAGTCTTACTATAAATAGGGAAATGTTGTATCTATGTATCTATGTATGTATGCTATAAAGGCTCCGTCAGTTTCGATCCAAATGTCGCCAAATTCATACGGGAGATCGATGAATATACGGGAACGCGTTTAAACTTTATTTGGTTGAAAACGGTCAAGAATTGGCTGCAAAATCAGTGAAAATGTGGTCCGTTGCTATCCAAGGTAAACAAAAAAAGGAGTCAGTTACTAAGCTAGGCCTGCGCGTCGCACGGGCGTATCTAATGCCAAGCCGCTCGCGTAGCGCAGCGATACCGCGCGGGTAACGCAGCACTACGCCATGGCACGCGTAAACGACGCAGAGTCACGTAATGAATGATATTACGGGTGAACGACCGTAGCGTAATAAATACGGGAAACAGATGTGTGTTAAAAAGTACAAACAACATGAAGAGGTAGGCCTACTATAAATAAAAAAGAAAACAAAATGAGGACAAACAGGCTGTACGAGTATGTGGGTTATACTAAGTCACAAAATGAAACCGGGAATAAAATAGGCCAAAGAAGGAAAAAAAGAAACTCTTCAGGAAATGTAAGGGGAAAAAAAGCTATAATAAAATCAGGAAGTTTAAATAAAAAAGCTATTAAACTGAGGACAGAATTAAATAAATAACATGAAAACGGGAAATCACAAGCTATGCAGCAAATAAAATAGAAGCTAAAATGGAAATGTAAGAAAGGACAGATTTAGAAAATAACGGGAACGGGGTTGAATAAATAAAAAAACATGGTAACGGAAAATCGGAAGCTTAGCAGCAGAATTTTTTATATAAATGGAACAAAATTGGCCCATGTAGAAAAAACTAAAAAGAAAGAAAGAAGTTAAAATGGAAACGTAGGCTTAAAGAGGGTCAGGTTCAGATAAATAAAATTTACCTTTTCAATGATTCTACCTGTTCAGTAATTCCTCCTGTTTTAGTGAACGCTCCCATTTACTCATCTAGCGGGGACCCGCGCGTAGCGCGGGTGTCCCGCTAGTGGAGAATAATGTCGTTTTCCAATAACTGGATGCCTAAACTTGTAACACCAGAACTACTTGTAATGCTTTAACAACAAGTTGGCCCCTAAAATGTGCAACAATGGAGTCTGACGCCGTTTTTTAATACAACTGAATGGATGACAAATAATGTGTAACAGAGTCTAATGTCGTTTCCAACCCCTGGATGCCCAATAATATGCAAAATGGAGCTTGGTAATTGAATATAATTATGAATACAAAACCCACCCAAGTCCATACTTTGACCAAATTGAGTAAAGCATGGGAAATTGTTGCTATACATAGGCCGGTCATATGTATGAAAGAACAACTCAAATTCATCCTCTGTGTCTATTGAGCATGTGAAAATTAGCATGTATGAAAGAACCACCTAATTCCATGATTTGAGTCTTGTAACACATTGATTGAAATCCAGTATGTATAAAAGTCCACTTGTAACACATTCATTGCTGGAGAGTGACTTTTGAAAAAAAAAATGGGTTTAATAAAGGAAAGTGTGTGGTTTATATTATATGGCAGAATGCTTATCAACATTATACATACCTGTGTGCTTTATTTTGTATTATCTTACTAAAGGTAATCTCATTTCAACATTGTTGTCTTTGTATATGATTCAAAAAACCACCCAAGTCCAGCATTTAAAATGAACGCCACGAAGTCCCTGAAATGCTAATCGTCATACTTAATACAGTTTGATCCACTCATTTGCACGTAAAACTTACCATATTGACCAGGTAAATCTAACTGAAGGAATTAAAATGATACACAGGTTTTTCTCTCAAAATCACTTCCCATCGACTTGGGTGGGTTTTGTATTCATGTATTCAATTATAGACCGATAAGTTTATTGAGTTCAGTTTCCAAAATTCTTGAGAAAACAATTTATGTTCAACTCCAAAATTACCTTAGTTCCAAAAATCTCATTTATGAATTTCAGTCAGGCTTCCGTCCTGGGTTTTCAACAGAAACTTGTCTCATTTATCTAACTGACTACATTAGAACTCAACTCGATGAAGGTAAATTTGTAGGCATTATTCTGTTGGATGTACAAAAATCATTCGACAGAGTAAACCATGAAATTCTTTGTCACAAGCTGGAGGCCATGCATGGTCATCAAGTCTGCATGGTTTAAATCATATCTTTCTGCCAGGCAGCAGATTGTCGAAGTCAAAGGTGTTCGATCTGACCTTATGTAGCTCTCCTGCGGTGTTCCTCAGGGGAGCTTACTCGGTCCCTTGCTTTACCTTTGCTATAGCAATGACATGTTTACTTCGGTTAAAAACAAACTGCATTGTATGCAGATGATAGTGTAATCATTTCATCTGATACAAATCCAGATGTGGTTGCTCGTGACCTGAGCTTGGATTTAGAATCATGTAATAACTGGCTTATCAACAAATAGCTATCATTGCATGTAGGCAAAACTGAGCTGATTTTATTTGGATCTCGTAAACAGCTCAAACAAGCCGCCAATTTTCATGTTTCCTATAATGGCTATGAAATTCAGCCAATCTCCTCTTTAAAATATCTAGGGGTTTTAATTGATCAACATTAATTGTCTGGTCAAGTTATGGTTGAGTCTATCATTAAGAAAGCAACTGGCAGGCTGAAATTTTTGTACAGGCATTCTCTTTATTTTAACCAGAAACTTCGCACAAATCTTTGTTCAGCCTTATTACAGTGCCACTTAGGTTACTGCTGCACTTCTTGGTTTCATGGATTGCCAAAATACCATCAACAAAAATTGCAAATTTTCCAAAATAAAATGATTCGGTACCTCATGCAGTTGGGTCCCAGAGATCATGTTGGTCAGGTTCCATTTGAATCTGTCAAACTCCTTAAATCCGTAAAACAGGTCCAGGCAGTTAAGGCTCAACCACATGTTTAACATCTTCCACTCCCTTGGTCCATCATATTTTAACCAATTCTTTACCAAAATTTCTGATATCCATCACATGCAACTAGATCTAGCTCTTTCAACTTACACATACCAAGGATTGGTTCATATGCCAAATATTCTTCTTTCTTTTACCTGGATTGGAATAATTTGCCCTCTCTTTCTGATAATGCACTTATAAGTCCACCATGAAGAAGCACCTTGCTAGAAATGCCAGGGTGATCTATGAGTCTGCTTACAGTGTTTAACTTTTGGTCCCTTTTGTTTTTTGTTGTGTTATTCTTTTCCTTGTTCCGGGCACCTGTTTGTTTTGTTTGTGGGACCCCATTGGAATTAAGTTTGCACTGTTAGCCAGACTTTATGGGTCATCCTGACATCTCGACATTTAGGTGTCTGATTATATTGTATGTTGCACACCAGGGATCGATACGAAGGGATAAGCATCCTAGGTTACATAACCAAACCGGAAGATGTAGCCTAGGTCTAGACAATAGGCGGATTAGCGGCCATTTTGTCTTCTATATGATTTTATTCACGTGTCCTTATACTTTAGTACACAAATATATAAGTTAACAGGTTTACAATTTTAAAATTACATTTTGTGTATACAATATATTCTGTAGTAAATCGATCAAATGACGGTGATTGTTCAGGTATTATATGCTTGATAGAATTAAATTGTCTAACCAGCTAGTATTCTCCTCTGCCGTCAGTGTGATTCCAGTCACTCGACGTACCGTGTTGCGAAGGTGGAGGAGACTAAAGCTGTATTGACGAACACGCATGCGTTAAAAATGATGTAGCCTTAGGAAAGAAAAAAGCAAGGTACACCAACTTGATGTGGGGAAACAAGTAAAATGCAGACTAGACAGTATGCAGGGGGACAAAAAACAGCAAATGTAGGCAGAAGAAGTAGGCAAAGTTCGATAGCCAAATTTTACCAGTTCCAAGGCCCACAGAAGTAAGTGCTGAACCTGCAAAAACAACAAGGATCAATGGTAATACAAAACTGCACTAGAACAAGTGATGAAAATCACTGTGCATATAAACAGACACGCTTAACCAAACATCCAGAGTAGGCACAAAACAGGCAAAGTTCGATGGCCAAAATTGCCAATTCCAGAGCCCACAAAAGTGTCAGGAAAACAGTACACTGGAAGTGATGAAAATCACTGTGTACATAGCAGTCAAACACAGAACAGACAAAAAACAACCGACGTTTCGAGCAGATAAACTGCTCTTCTTCAGGGACAGACAACAAAATATAAAGCAAACAACAAAAACTACATGCTGTAGTTTAAAAACAAATTCAAGTCAAAAATTGAAGGCAAGTTCAAATTGAAATAAGTAGCAAAAAAGACAGCAAACTCAGAGCAAAATAAGTTGTGTCTTCTCTCATTGAGAGCAAATTCACTACAAAGTTACGTCAAGTGGGGTCGCAATCAATAGAGGTTGTAGAGAATGAATAGATAGGATAAGTGGACTAATGTCACTCAAACTGCAATATTATGAGAAAAGTAATGCATATTAAATAAAGAACAAATAATGTTTATAGACCTACACAATACAAGTATAGTGAAAAATAAGCCAAAAATTGCTGGATAAAACACAAGTTAATGAAGGTCTCAAATATTAAAGTGTAATATGCATACTGAAAAGAAGGGGAGGTAGAAAAACAGAGAAAGTAAGAAAGCATGTGGTCCATGCATGATTAAATTTAATTTCAGTGCATGTACAGATATAGGCCTGCGGATGAAAGTGATAGAGCCAAAAATCACTAAAACCAAAGCACAGTGAAATACCGTTGCAAATTGACATGAAATATGCCAAAATAGGTAGTGATACAGGGACTGCTAAAAGCTGGAAAAATATTAGCAAGCAACGAGGCCTACAATAAGAAAGCCAAATGTGAATTGACACATCAAACATGTAGGCCTACATGTAGGTCCAGTAATAAATGCTAACAAGATCCATAGGCCTAAAGATACACTGGCATGTTAATCTTTAACATTTAAGCCAAGTGGTTGGGTTGTCTGAAGTTTAGAGATCCAGTCTTTCTCAAGTTTCTTTCGCATGAAAGTGTCAGTCTTTGGGGGTTTGTCAATACACATGACAGTAATGTGATTTGCAGAATGTCCTGGGAGGTTGAAATGTTTAGCTACTGGTGTATTTCTGTTAAGACGAGCATCGGCACAATGCTCAGTCAGTCTGGTTTCCAGGCTACGACCAGTCTCTCCCACATACTGCACTTGACAATTAGCACATGTGATAAGGTAGACCACATTCTCACTCTGACAACTGAGGTGTTTGTGGATGACATGACTTTCACCTGTGGAAGAACTAGTGAAAGACGACCCTTTCTTGGTGTGTGCGACTGGTGAGCCACCACCCCATTTAGGTTTAGAGTGGATCTCATGATTACATAAAGTACATGAGCCACATGCAATCGAGCCTCTGGGAGGAGGTTGGGCTGGAGGTAGGGATGAACGTACAATCATGTCCTTGATGTTAGCACTTCTCCGATAAGCTACCATGGGTAGGTTGGGAATAGCCTTCTTACATCTATCTGAAGAATGCAAGATACGCAAGTGTTTGTGAAGTATCTGAGAAAGTTTGGGAAGCGAAGGATGGTAAGTGATGACCAGTGGAATGCGTTCTGGATTATCAGAGTCTGGCGTCTTAGGCTCGAGAGCATCAGATCTAGGTATCTCTAGAGCTTTGTTGATTTGTCTGTTGATAACAGAACCAGGATAGCCTCTGGCCTTTAGAAAGCATTCAAGTTCAACTTTTCTCTTCTGAAGTGTCTCAGGGGAGGAGCAGATGCGGTTCAACCGGAAAGCCAAGCTGTACGGGAGACTTGACTTGGTATGCTTGGGATGACAGGAAGTCCAGTGAAGAAACTGATGTGAATCAGTGGGTTTAGAGTACAGGTCCGTGTGGAGAGTATCATCTCTGATGGATACCAGTACATCTAGGAAGGGTATTTCCTTGGTTGAGGATTCAGAGGTAAACTTGATAGTTGGATGGAATGAATTGCAGAAGTTGACAAAGAGCTGAAGTTCATCAGGTCCATGTGTCCACAGAAAGAAAATATCATCGATATATCTCATCCACATGAGGGGTTTCTTGGAGATTGAAGAGAGCAGACGTTCTTCAAGACAGCCCATGAAAAGACAGGCCATAGAGGGTGCCATTTTCGTTCCCATACTGGTCCCAAATATTTGCTTGTAGTTAGTGCTGTCAAATGTGAAATTATTGCAAGTAAGAACAATTTCCATGAGGTCACAGAAAGCATCAAGTTGGTCAGGAGAGTAAGTGGGTTCAAGAAAAGAACGACATGCATCTATACCCTCGTTTGCCGGGATATTAGTGTATAGGGCTGAAACATCCATAGTGCAAAGTATGGTGTTAGGCGCAAGGGGCCCATGTGCGTTAACAGCCTTTAGTTTGCGAAGGAAATCCATGTCATCCTGAACATACGATGGCAAAGTAGAGACATGTGGTTTGAGATGGTGGTCAATGAAAAGAGAAACCTTCTCTGTGACGCTGCCATTGGCACTAACTATTGGACGACCAACTGGTATAGTGTCAAAATGTTTGTGGATCTTAGGTAGAGTATAAAATCTACCTGGTTTGGGACGTTTGGGTGTGAGTGCAACCTTGTGATCATGATCTATAAGGTCCACCTCCAAGGCTTTGTTAAGACCTTTACACACACGCTTTTCAAATTCAGGGGTAGGATCATGGTCAAGTTGTTGGTAGTGATCAGAGTTGTTGAGTTGTCTTAAACACTCGTGAACATAACTTTCCCTGTCTTGAATGACAACTGCAGAACCTTTATCAGCCTCCTTGATAACAATACTACGATTGTTTTTGATATCATGCAGAGCCTTGTTCTCATCACGAGAGATGTTCCGATATGTTTTAGGCTTTATCCCTTGGATAATGTCTGCCTTAACCTCAGTGATATAAGCATCAAGAAATGGATCTTGACCAGCATTGGGTGTGAAAAGACTTTCCCGCTTCAAGAGTGGATGATTAAGAAGACTTTCATCAGTCGTAGGAGTGGTGTTAGCCTTAGTCGAACAATAGCGTGACGTAGTTCCCGGCATTGTTCCTATGCACTTTCACCCTCCTGTGCACACCGACATCGCCCGGTTAATAATTACACTATACAGCAAGAGACACCGAAATGAATACACGGGATCGATACACGTGGATGTGCTATGCACGATTGATATTCAGACGATAAATCTTTGGATACCGGGTTTGAAAATGATAAATATCTCCGTAAATGATTTCGTATAAAGAAACCAGATGTGGTTCCTTGCACTTGAATATATATTTTTAACAGTTATGATAGTCGTTAGTTTGCGCTTTGAGATACCAGCTTGCGTCTTGAGTCAAAAACTGACAATAATTTTGATTTATATGTGCCGAATTATATAGCGCAGTGTATAGGCCAAAACCGGGCTAATCGGGGCTATTATCAGTAGCCTTAGTCAGATGTCCTTCGGCCCATGATGCAACACAAAACTATTAAACAGGTTGATATAAAATGGCTATGCGTGGCGGGGGATTCAACCTACCATGGCGATTTCTGCCATGAAGATATCGGGGCGATGACACTGTGTGTTGCACAGTGTCATCGCCCCGATATCTTCAATGGCAGAAATCGCCATGGTAGATTGAATCCACCGCCACGCATGGCCATTATACATATCGACCTGTTTAATAGTTTTGAGTTAAATAGGCTGAAAGACATCTGACCAAGGCTACTGACAATAGCCCCGATTAACTCGGTAACTGACCTCGCTGTGTGTCAGTCAAGCATGGTATGCCATAGGTCATATTCTTTTAGACAACCTTCACGATTGGCCTATACACTGCGCTATATAATTCGGCACATATAAATCAGAATTATTGCGGAATTATTGTCAGTTTTTGACTCAAGACGCAAGCTACTGTCTCAAAGCGCTAGCTAACGACTATGTGTTCAAAATATATATTCATGTGCAAGGAACCACATCTGGTTTCTTTATACGAAATCATTTACGGGAGATATTCATCATTTTCTACACCGGTATCCAAAGATTTTCTTCTCATATCAAACTCGTGCATAGCAAATTCACGTGTATCGATCCCGGGTATTTATTTTAGTATCTCTGCTGTACCAAGTAATTATTAGCCAGGCGATGTCGGTGTGTGTTGTTTCATTGCTTGATTTATCTTGTATTTTGTGATGTCAGTCGATTTGTCAAATAAACATGAAATGAAATGAAATGAAATAGAGAATAATGTCGTTTATCCTACAACTGCATGGATGCCCAATAACGTGTAAAGAATCTGATGTCGCCCCCCCCCCATGGAGCCAAAATTAAACCTATGACGTCACTACTAATTTTACCTTTTGCCGTAACTCCATAACCGTACATCGTAAATTGGTCAAACTGTACTTTTTCTGAATCCTTATAACACATCGTTTGTGTTTTAACCACGTCCGAGCAATTTTGAACTTGACACCGGTGTAATTCAACGACCAAATAAGAGTGCTGCTGAAATGCCGTGGAGCCAAAATTAGACATATGACGTCACAATTAATTTTACATTTTTGCCGTAACTCCATAACCGTGCGTCGTTTATTGGTCAAACTATACTTTTTTCTGAATCCTATGACTAGAGAAACACATTGTTTGTGTTTTTAACCATGTTCGAGCAATTTTGAACTTGACAAAAGTGTAAAAGTTAAAGACCAAATACGGGTGCTGCTGAGATGCCTCCATAGAATGATCAGCGCTATATATCTACCAAATACAGCAAATTTAACATGATTTGCACGATTTTTTGGTCTATTTTATTTCGGTTGGAATTGAAGTTTTATGAATGTTTTTTTTTATCGTTTCTTTCTTTCTTTACCATAGACAAATTCAAACATTAAAATAACTATTAATTTAAGGTAGGTTGAGTAAATACTTCATTTACTGGGATGGCAACATGCCACATTACATGGTAACGGCAGTAAGTAATGTACTCCAAGCTTTAGTCAATTTTGATAACAAGCATGCCCTGAAAATATACTATAAATAATTAACTTTTTATGACATTTTTAGTAGATATCCACGAAAAAGCTTATTCCCAAAATTTCAGTTGATTCCGTTTTTGCGTTTGCGAGTTATGCATGAGTATGTGCATAACTACTCCATGTATAGGTCACTGTGTTGTAATTATAGTAAATAAAAATTTCACGATATCTTTGCTAAACGAATTATTAATCTGCAATAATTTTTTTTTTTACATAAACATTATGTAGCCAGAGATTTCCAGTGGTATAAAAATCTCAACTTTTTAAAAATGAAAAGTGGGGGAGGGGATGAGGCTGTCGATTACGAAATTCCCCTTTGGTTAACTGTTTTAGATTTACATTAGTTTAAAAAAAACATTGTGAATGTATTTTTGTTGTCTAGTCTGGTCAAAATTATATAAAACACACGTAAGTCATTACCCCTGAATTATAGTTCGATTCAGGCAGTGATCTAGAAAATGTTTGAAAAGTTATGCAAATGTTTCCCCTTTTGTCAATGCAAGGAGCCTTTACTCTTCAGAAATCAATGATACCGATCACCGTTTTCATTGTGGTATTCTTATGACCTCGCTAAGGTGTACGTTATTATTTACACGAACTGGTTTTTGCAAACATGTCGTTTACCTAGCGACCATTTGATTCGGATTTTGTATACTTTAATGATGGAAACTTGATGATTTGATACAATATCTTTTCTATTCTATTGTACAAGAATTGTCAAACCCTGGTCTCAAACATAGTGGTTCTACCGGAATTCACCGGCAGGTTACTACTATAAGTATACATAGCGTGCTTAGTTACCAGAAATTCCCGTCAAAATCGACTCCTGGAGGAATAAATGAAAGTGATCTCTTGAATGGATTATTGCAGTTTTTTGTTTACCACACGTGGATGATATACAAGATGATGATCTAGGACAATCGCCATGATGACAATGCTGAGGATAATAATGAAACCCCACTGTTCTTACTAAACGTAATAGTTGATGGAATATTAAGACTTCTTTATACTTGTACGCCCATCGTTTATATAAAGTTATATCCAAAGTAGAAGCAAAAACGGAAGATTTGTAACTCTTGGGACTATCAAAATCCAGTATGGGACTGGGTGCATCGAAGAAAGCCAAGACAGTAACCACGTAAGTTTTCAGTACTTGTATTTTATAATTTGATTTAATTAAGTCCGGGAATCAAGAAGTAATTTGACAGATCCTCGTAATAGTGACACAATAAAAGTACAAAATAAATAAAACAATAAATAAAACAATAAATAAATAAAACAATAAAACAATAAAACAATAAATAAATAAATAAATAAATAAATAAATAAATAAATACTAGTAAATAAATAAATAAATAAATAAATAAATAAATAAATACTAGTAAATAAATAAATAAATAAATAAATAAATAAATAAATAAATAAATACTAGTAAATAAATAAATAAATAAATAAATAAATAAATAAATAAATAAATAAATAAATTAAAAAAACATTTAAAAAAAATGAATTAAAAATAAATAAATAAAAATCTCATTTCTTTGCTTAGCCTATCCATTTAAAAAAAATACAAAATGCAATAAAAGTAAGCAACATTACGTTCTGTTTAAACGCTGGTTTAAAGCCACAATATACTATAGGCCCCTATATAGGATCTTTATTAATAAATTCAAATATTTTTAACAGATTCCGTGACATACATTGTAGGCCCAATTGTAATTTTACACATGTTCCAACTCATCCAATATCTAATACAATTCGAATTCAAACTAGCCAACTTCCATGACAGCAATTTTTATCAATTTTAATATTAAATAATATTTTGTTATTTTGCCCGTCATAATCAGCTTTAAATGCAAAAAGACACGTCATGGGAGAGATATTAATAATAATATTATTTTATCATATTTTGTGAAAAATATTACAGAAGTCGTATAGGGCTTAACGGTTTTAAGGCTCAGGGCTCATGCACTGTAAACGTAAGTTAGTCAAAAAAGTGTGTAATACGACTAACTTATTAAATGACTAATTATTTTTCAAAAATCTGATTTTCGATAAATAATTAGTCATTTAATTTGTCATTCAATTAGTAATCAATTAGTAATGCACGTAAATGACTAATTAAATCACGATAAATCGCGAAGTTATAAATTCGTCATTAGTCATGCAATTTCTTATTCTTTACAATTTGAATATTATAAGTCATGAAAATATTATGTTGAAATGATGCAAATTAATGTGAAATGATATTACTATTCTTTTAGCATTATAAATACATAATTTCAGCATTATTTTCCTTGAATTAAAAAATATATCTTGTATGACTACTTTTAATTAGTCGTATCATACACTTTATTTGACTAACTTACGTTTGCATGTTTATTTCTGTAATACAACTGCACGAGTGGGTATACGGGCTGTAACGGAAAGATTGAGAAATAAGAAATGTTAAGGGGGTACTACACCCCTGTGTTAAATTTGTGACTATTTTTGCATTTTCTCAAAAATAATAACACACTGGTAACAAAAGTTATGTATATTATTGGGGCAAGGAATCCAATTACTACACTGAAATTTCAGTGACTCAAGACAAGCGGTTCAGTATATATGATAGAAAATGAAGTACATACTAGCGGTACCTTATTTCTTATCATAAATAACAAGCCGCTTGTCTTGGGTCACTGAAATTCCAGTGTAGTAATTGGATTCCTTGCCCCTATAATATACATAACTTTTTGCTACCACTGTGTTATTAGTTTTTGAGAAAAATGAAAAATAGACACAAATTTATCGAAGGGTGTAGTACCCCCTTAATTAAACGAACGTAGAGAAACTAAAATAATTGTGATCATATATATAATATTGCTGTTAGTCCGATTATTGTGTATCAGACTAATCAACATTAATATTGTAAACATGGTAAAAGCATAGTCAACATGTCCAATCAATAAACCATGAGGGATCCTTTCAACTCTCCAAATTGTCGATTGTTTTGCTGTCAAAATGAATAATGTTTTCATCGATAAAAGCTGTAAATTATTATTTCAATAATCGAATGAAAATATTCACGCATGATTTTACAAAAAAATCATAAATTTTAATACTCGTATAGAGCCGTCATGATGAGACATATAACACAGCAAACATGAAATGTGCGTATAGTTTAAGGGGGTACTACACCCCTTGATAAATTTGTGACTATTTTAGCATTTTCTCAAAAAGAATAACACACTGGTAACAAAAGTTATGTATATTATTGGGGCAAGTAATCCAGTTACTACACTGGAATTTCAGTGACTCAATGCAAGCAGTTCAGTATAATATGATAGGAAACGTATACCTTATTTCTTATCATAAATAACGAACCCCATGTCTTTGGGTCACTGAAATTCCAGTGTAGTAATTGGATATCTTGCCCCAATAATATACATAACTTTTGTTACCAGTGTGTTATTAGTTTTTGAGAAAAATGCAAAAAATAGTCACAAATTTACCACAGGGGTGTAGTACCCCCTTAACGTTTCTGTATAAATTTTCTTTCAGAGCATTATTGAATATGATGAAAAGGTGCCACATGAATGTGTGCCAAAAACGACTCCTCCCCCTTTCAAGTTGTCAAAACTTTCTGCGCTCCTTCACCTCTTTATCTTGCCAAAAAATTCGTGCCTCCCCTAATGTTACCCTGGGCCTCATGGAAAAACAGAGGATACCTTAACATCCACTGAATGAGTAACCCAGGCAAAAGAAGAAATAAAACAAAACTCTCCTCGTGGTTCATAATTTCTTACCATTCATGCATGTTCCATTAATACATTGTTAACTTTGCGTTCTCTTATTTTAGTGCGGTTTCAGCATTCCAAGATGCAGGCAAACTTGCTGCAGAAAAGAGGGCTGCTGCAGAACAAAATCCACAGAATGATCAGGAGACGAATGGTAAGTTCACGTTGATAGGGACCGACTGACAGCTTCATATCTCCCGGTTTACCACGTTTACACCATTGAAATTCATGAAATTCAGTACTTAGGGAATAAACCAAATTGACGTTCTACGACGTCCTATAATTAGTCCTGGCCCTAGCTAGAACCCGGCCTACACCGGATAGGGCAGAGATTTTGACACTTGATTTGGGTTATTGGACCTTTGAGGTTAACGAATCACAGAGGTGCTTTTGCGAAAGCGGCTGCGAATTCGAGAAATCCAAGATGGCCGCCGGCGGCCATTTTGAAAATTTTAAATTTTAGTTTTCACTCAATATTCATGTGTAATGAACCCGGCCTACACCGGATAGGGCAGAGATTTTGACACTTGATTTGGGTTATTGGACCTTTGAGGTTAACGAATCACAGAGGTGCTTTTGCGAAAGCGGCTGCGAATTCGAGAAATCCAAGATGGCCGCCGGCGGCCATTTTGAAAATTTTAAATTTTAGTTTTCACTCAATATTCATGTGTAATACATCATTCTATAGGTTTTTGCATACAAGGAATCAATTTCTGACATTATTTTTATGATTGAAGGTCAGTATAACATGTTTACATTCAAAATGGCCGCCAAATGGTTGCCAAAAGATGGGGTTTTCATTAAAATGTATTTAGAATTCAATATTTTAACTTATTTGATGTTAAAAATAACCATGGGTTGCTGATATTATGGTCAGTTGTCTATGTCATTTCTATCATCTCCTGGATATGTTTAAAAATCAAAATGGCTGCCAAAATGGCCGCCAAAATCGTCTTTTTCATTAAAATGTGTTACAGGAGTATTATGAAGTACCAGATTTACAATGAAATGGTGCCAAACATTGTGTTCTTTTGTATTCAAAGTATCTCTCTGGTAAAGGGGTAACAATATGACATCAGCATCAATTAATATGATCTCATGGGCATGTAAACATTCAAAATGGCCGCCAAAATGGCTGCAAAAACATGATTTTTTCATTAAAATGATATTTAAAACAGCATTTTAATAGATGTTGTGTTAAATATTTTCATTGAACGCTGATATAATGTTAAAGGAGTATTTCTATCCAAATTTCTTCCTGCTCATGTGTTTTTACATTCATGAAAGAAACCTAAACCCAAATTTTCATGCAAATCGGACATTCAGTTGGCGAATTATGGGCTATAACATATATTTCAATGGTCCATAGGATTGTGTGTGATACTTTCGTTGTCGACAGAATGAAATTCAAAATCGAACATTTCGGCCCGTTTCTCTAGATATAAATTATAAATTTATAAGATAAATTTGCAAGATTCCTTTTGCACATGATCATTATGCACCTAGTAAGGGAGACCGGGGCAGGTTGGCCCCTTTTCCCCACTTATCTGGAGAGCTCAGTTTGTGGGTTAGGAGGCTCTCAATTTGATACTTGAGAGCTGTTTACTCTAGGTAAATGCTAACAAATTTATATGGCTCTGTGACTTATACAAAAGTTATAGTAGTTGTAGGAGAGAGCGAAAAGAAAATTAACCAGGCCGGGGCAGGTTGGCCCACCAAACAGGGCAGGTTGGCCCTCTATGCACAACCGTGTGTTATTGCCATATTTCTTTCCAATAAAACATTCTAAAGTTACAACTGCGGTAAGATATCACCTATCATAGTTCCAAGATAATCAAAAATAAAATTCATTTTGCGCCATCATGGGTCATTCTTGAGGAAATAGCTAAAATCAAGGAAATAACGTTAACCAATCATCTTATAAAACCCATAACGAAAAACTGAAAGGCTGTGGATAACAATTGTAATTGACTTTTTTGTTCATTATTAACTATTCTGAGTGATGAATTACTTTTTATGTACAAATTCCCAATTATAAAGAAATATGATATTGAAATATTGCTATTTCCAGTCAAAAAGTGCTCAAATAGGACAACAATATAGATTTTTTTGTACTATACTCCGCCTTTGAACAATTTTATCCATGGAACTGACTAGTGTTGGTGTGTAAATTGTATTTTGCTTCATTTGACACAAAATGGGTGAAAATGGAGAAAGTATGCATAACTCTTGCCCATAAACACAATGGGGGCAACCTGCCCAGCACAAGTGGGCCAACCTGCCCCATAGTCTATTTTTTGTTTTCCATCAAATTCCGCAAAACAGAAACAGGATGGAAAGCTTTCAACTATATGGCATTTTAAGCAAGACCCATACCTTCCAGCAACTTACAATTTACATAATGTATTATGTGCAACAATAGTGCTTTCTTTCCTTTCTTTTTTTCTCCAAAATGACCATGCAAGTAGTTTTAAATTGATAATATTATGTCTCAACAACATGTAATTTATCTGATTTTTTAAGGAAATGGTGCCACATGAGTGCTTTCTTCGAGATCCAAAAATATCTTTGTGGCAGAAGGGTAACGTAAAATATGTCATTCAAAATTATCCCATGGGTAAGTTCAAAGAAATAAAATTGACTCCCAAAATGGCCACCAAAATATTATTTTTCATCAAAATCTGTTACAGCGACACTAGGTATCTGGTTTTCAAGGGATGGTGCCATAAAAGGAGAGTATTTTCCCACATAATCATTATAGCATAGCAGTAATAGGAAAACAGCATGGACTTATGGGTAATTGGGCATGTTTAAAATTCAACTTGGCCACCAAAATAATAATTTGGATGTTGGTGTAACAGTCATTTAAAAGAGTATATTATATTCTTTTAAATGACTGTTACACCAACTTTCAAGATACCAGTTTTTTACAGGAGATGTCATTTTTTCAGCTTCATGGCATATGGTTAACATTCTGTCGTAAAATGATTCTGCCGGCATGCTCATACCAACGGGACCCCTTATATACTAGGTGCATAATGATCAAATGCAAGAGGAATCTTGCAAATATATTCCCTTTCCAGAGAAACCGGCCAACATGTTCGATTTTGAATTTTATTCTGTCGCCAACGAAAGTATAACACACAATCCTATGGACCATTGAAATATACGGTATGTTATAGTCCATAATTCGCCAACGGAATGTCCGATTTGCATGAAATTTAGGATTTAAGATTCTTTTATGAATGTAAAAACACATGAGCAGGAAGAAATTGGGATAGAAATATCCCTTTAACATTATATCAGCGTTCCATGGAAATATTTAACACAACATCTATTAAAATGCTGTTTTAAATACCATTTTAATGAAAAAATCATGTTTTGCAGCCATTTTGGCGGCCATTTTGAATGTTTACATGCCCATATGAGATAATATTAATTGATGCCGATGTCATATTGTTACCCCTTTACCAGAGGGATACTTTGAATACAAAAGAACACAATGTTTGGCACCATTTCATTGTAAATCTGGTACTTTATAATACTCCTGTAACACATTTTAATGAAAAAAGACTATTTTGGCGGCCATTTTGGCAGCCATTTTGATTTTTAAACATATCCAGGAGATGATAGAAATGACATAGACGACTTATGCTTTGTTGTCACCATAATATCAGCATCCCATGGTTATTTTTAACATCAAATAAGTTAAAATATTGAATTCTAAATGCATTTTAATGAAAACCCCATCTTTTGGCAACCATTCGGCGGCCATTTTGAATGTAAACATGTTATACTGACCTTCAATCATAAAAATAATGTCAGAAATTGATTCCTTGTATGCAAAAACCTATAGAATGATGTATTACACATGAATATTGAGTGAAAACTAAAATTTAAAATTTTCAAAATGGCCGCCGGCGGCCATCTTGGATTTCTCGAATTCGCAGCCGCTTTCGCAAAAGCACCTCTGTGATTCGTTAACCTCAAAGGTCCAATAACCCAAATCAAGTGTCAAAATCTCTGCCCTATCCGGTGTAGGCCGGGTTCTAGCTAGGGCCTGGACTAAATACGAAAATGCTTTCTTTGGGAGGTTGACTTCCTTCCCCACCCCAAAACGTAAGTGTGAAATGTTGGAATAGACGTTTTTAAAAACATGCTGCTCAAAGTATGTTATATATTAAACTCTAGTTTTTAGAAAGTATTAACACAAACATTCATCGCCTATGCGAATTAAAAGCAACAAAAATGCGAAGACAATCAAAGATTCATAATTATTGACATTCATAAAATATATTTTCATAATCTCAAAAAAACTTGGAAGGAAAGTTATTTTATATATTAAGACGAAAGTTATTCAAAAGTGTCTTCCACTTCTTTCTTTCCAGGAAATTTAGAACGAACAAAATAGTGGAAGTATGCGAAGATGATGTAATTATTAATATTTATGAGAAGCATTTAAAAATCCATAATTTGAAGACAAAACAAAATGAGTAATAAATAATTATCAGATCAGTGCATGGGGCATAGAATAAGCAACGATCAATATGAGTTAATGGTATTCTCAACACCCATTAACATCGCATGTCTAGTATCGATATTCTGCGATGGTGATGCGCCATACCCGTGTTATGGCCGCATTTGGGTATAACATTTTGAAAGGGTTATAGACGTAAAGCGAAGTAAAAAAACAAACTATTTTTCATTCAGACTTTAAAAAAGGAAGGAGGAGGGTCCTGTTTTTCTTATGCGAAATCGCCATTTTTATCTATATCATTAATTGTATTTCTTGAAGAGGAGGAGGATGAGGTCCTTGTAAAATCTTATTATTTAATGATTCTGAGTGGTTAATTAGCATAATGCTTATTTGATAGACGTAGATACAATATGTTAACTTCTTAAATATTTTTTACCACAAACGTTATACTTGCATGAAATAAAGAGACAACTATCAGAATCACTAGTGACGAAACCTTTTATTTCAAACCCAGCTCACTTTGGCTTCCCAACCGCATGATGCTTACTTAATTTGACTTAAAACAGTCCGAAACTTGACAACTAAGTGTAAAAAAAATTGGAAAAATATCCTTTTTATTCTATTCCTTTTTATAAAAATCAGAAAAAGAAAAACATTAATTGACGAGCGAAAAATTGACACTGGATATTATAATAGCCGGAATATGAATGGCATAAATTGTCAGTAATTTCAAAATAGTAGAAAGTATCTTAATATTATTACATGATGCTGTAAATGAGTCGACTCCGTGTTGCAACAAAAGCTTGGAAATGGCGCACTTTCCACGTTCCGGGTATTCTCAGTTTATAAATCTTGTAGGCTAACAATGATTAGAACTAAATGACCAATATTATCTTTGCCTCTTTGCCCACTTATCATTATTATTATTATTATTTGCTGCATGCATGAATGTAAAATCAGCCGGATTTTTGGGCGAAAGTATATTTTGTTTGAAAAAATACGAGCGAAGGGAGTGAAATTATTTTTTTAAAACAGATTTGTGTGATTCTCAGAGATATTTCTGAGAATATTTCAGACATTTGCAACAACAAAAAAACAAACGACCGACCGACCCTATATTTGAAAAAGTTTGTCGCTCGTAGAACAGGGTGTTGCCACCATGTTGACTAGTTCTTTTTGTTGTACAAATTTTAAGAGTAATATTTGAAGGAATTAGAAATATTATTATAAAAGTATACATATTTTCATTTTCGTTACAAACGTACCGTAAAACCCCGTCTACAAGGATATACCCAAGAAACGCCCTCAATAAAATTGGTTGCTTGTTGTATTTGGAGTTTGAGCAAATATATACTGGCACTGGGTGGCTATGCATTCCATCTAAGTATGTTGTAACACCAATCAATTGTATTGACATAATAACGACTGTTTCGTATATCAGGATCGTATAGCTCAAATGATAGAGCGTCAGACTTTGGAACTGAAGACATGCTGAAGAGAGCATGGTCCGGGCACCGGTTCCGTTTTTTCATTCTCGTTTAATTTTAACTTTTTAACATGTTCTTTTTATCTTTCTTCAAATCTACCTTTCTACTTTTAATTTTAGGTGCGTTTTTTTTTTTTTTTTTTTTTTTTTTTTTTTTTATAGTTTTTTTAGTAATTTTGTGGTTTTATAGAAACTAGTAAAAGCATTTATTCTAAATAATAGCGAAACCCACGGTTAGACAGATGTGTTGTAACTACTTGTCTGTCCTCGTCTTTGCAATAAAACCTATGTTGCACCTTTGTGCCATCCCAATTCTTGAGGTAGGGTGCGTTTTTGGCTTAAGCACGATTTTGTTTCTACTTGAAATGAAATCAAAATAAATATTGTTCTGTTGCCACAATTGCAGTTTTTCAATAAAAAAATAGATGAGGAATAATAATTATTCCATATTTGAATCTATTGTCCCATCAAGAATAGAGTGTCTTCAAAACTTCAATCAATTCATCTGACAAAGGAAACTATTCTGGTCATTCAATTTTGTTTCGCTTGCACCTGTTATATCACAGGCGTTGGTAGAGAAGGCACACTTCTCTTGTCTTCACCGAAGTAGTGATGTAAACACTAACATGATTAATTACCATAGCTAGCAATGGACATACACTATTTTTTGTTCCACTTGAACCCATACTATAGGCTATTCGCTGTCGATGTGACGTAATTAATCGGATTAACTACCATAGCAATTGATGAATACAATTTCGAATATATAGCCCTGCACTTCATCGTTCACGTGGCACCTATGCATTAAACCATAGTTGAAATGCTAATCACTCGCCATGTAAGATTAGTATTTATGAAAAGAGTGGTATTCAATCTATGTTTGGTGACATACGCGGGTGATTAGTGCAATCTGCTTGATGGTAGTTATTGCGATTATTACGTCACTTCGACAGCGAATTGTAGTATAGACGAATCCAACAAGCCAAGTGATGGTCAGAATTTATTCGGCCATTATACGCTGGTGAAGTTGCGTAATTAATCGGATTAATTACCATAGCAATAGGTGAAAACAATTTTGAACATATCGCGCTGCGCTACAAGCAGGTTACACTCATCACCTGTACTGTGTATGACTGCAATCATAGATTGAATACAATACTGGTCTTTTCAAAGATCTTACAGGTGCAGCATGATATGGTTCAATGAAGAGGTACCGCCTGAACGTATCAGTGTATAACGCGGTATATTCAAAATTGTTTTCACCTATTGCTATGGTAGTTAATCCGATTATTACGTAACTTCGCCAGCGTATTGAATAAAACAGGAGGATGTGAGTTCATAAGGGCAATGTCGGGGATAGGTCACAATCGATGTGGAGAGATGAGAGGTCCGACCAACAGCCATAGCGATTCAACTAATTCCAGCGGACGGTCTGTGGCTAGTAAGGAATCGTCTTTGACCACATGCGCAGATCTGTCTCGTCAGGAAGATATTTAATATCCCGAATTTATAATAGGCCTATGCCTACCAGTTCCATCGTATAACCGATCTGCTAGAGAATATTTGTTACCATGTTTAATAAATTCGTATTTATCGTATAATAAAATGTAGCCAAATGTATATTATGTGTCACACGGTTTTCTGCTGAACCACTAGCAGGCTATGTTACCACATCTATGACAATGACAAAGGTGAATTTTGATGATTTTTACGATCGTCCGGATGAGCAAATCACTGAATGGGTCTTTAGTTCCCTCCTCTCCTTATCCTGCCAATATTATATGAATCAAAGAAAAATAAAGAAAAAATAAAATTAAACAAGAAAAAAAGACAAAGAAAAGAAACAATAAAAGAAAAACAATAGAATAAATTAAACTAAATATGAAAAAAAAAATGATCACGAAAGGAGTCTTTAGAAAATGCAAGAAAATATAAATGAAAAGTTTGAACAATATTTTGTTATAAAAGTTTGTGTGACCGTGATGAGGCTCGAACTCACCATCTTCCGATCTAAAGAACCAAAGTCTTATGCCTTGCCAAGTGAGCTATGCTCGTGAGATGCGAAATAAAGATAAAATAATACATTGTATACCTGCTTGTGTCGGTAAATGATTTGCTCAAATTCCATAATGATATAATATTGTGGAGGGCGCTAGCGTGAAATATGCTTAACTAGTAACAAACGCACGGCGCATGCGCGAGCCGGGAAGTTCAAGCTTGCTGTAGACTCGGTCCCTACACATATATGGCACGTTTGCAACGCCCGAACTCAGGTGTCAATTTGTGGATAAAATTAAATAAAATTAAATATCTTTTTTTCTATATGTCCGTTTTTCCGTCTCCCGAGGAATTGACTTGAAAACACTATGAGGATTTCTCAGTTAATTTTTGAGGACAAAAAATCATGAAATTGGTGGTGTACGGGAATTTTGTTATGGCCAAGTTTCAGGCCAAAAAAATATGATTTTTTTCGAAATTTTTTTTGACCGAAAATTCGACCCTTTCTCGCTTATCTGATGAATTTTCAACTTCTTTTTGACATATGTGGTAGATATGACTTTGGTGTTTATATTCACTGAAGTAATTGTTGTAATTTTGCTTAGTTTTATAAAAAGAAGTGATTTTCTGCATGGAGTTGTTTTGATATTCGGCTTTGTTTACGTTTCAAAACCAAAACTGAATTTCCCGGCTCGCGCATGCGCCGTGCGTTTGTTACTAGTTAAAATATGCTATCATCACAGTCGCTTCTATTCCTTATAGACGGGTTTCTACGGTATTTGATGCATATAATATTGTTAATCCTAACATTTTTAAAACATCTAATTGTTAATTTTCAGCAAATGTACCATCTGTGTCCGTTTCTAATCACCAACCTGAATCATCAACCAATGGCAATCAATCTGAACCCCAGATCACGGGAGAAATTAGCAACGACATCAACGGCACTACAGCTCAAACTAAAAGTGACGCTAAGAATGAAGAAGTATCCAGCGGCAATGGAGGACTAACTATAATAAACATGTCAAGTTTTTCGAGACCAAATGGGACACATAAGAAAGGTGCTTCACCGCGGACTTCTCCTAGGGCCTCACCACGGGCCTCACCACGGGCTTCACCAGCTACCAAACGAAAGAAAGGAATAAAACCAAGTGGCTCAGTGTCAGTTTCTGGTAGCAAAATCGGGAATAACGGAAAAACTGGTGCTAATGGAGGCCTAAGTATAATGGGTAGTTCAAAACCAGAAAGAAAGGGGACAAATAAACACGCTTCTAACAGCCTCAAACAAGAGGGAAAAGAGAACAATGTTTCAGGCCTCACCAAAGAAGAAGAGGAGGAAGCAGAGGACACAGTTCTCGAGATGGATGCTGTTACTATGACACAACGAAAACAGTCGGCTGTCAAAATACAAAGGTAAGAATACATTTCTTAATTCCCTAATATGCTAATTCCTAAAAAACGTATACATTGTGGCCCTCACCATGCTCACTGTCCGCTCTTACCCCGGGGGGCTGAAGAAAATTCAATTTTGCCGCCCCTTCCTCAACAGCCCGAAAAGGTTGACCCAATTGTTTTTAGGTGGTTTGAAAAAGTGAAGAGCCACGGTCCTTCTTCTTCCGCCGCCCTTCTTTCTGCCGCCCCTTCTCCTTCCGCCGCCCCTTCGTTTTGGCCGCCCACTGCTTTGACCCCGGGGGGCTCGCGCCACCAAAGCTCCCCCCCAAGCGCCCTAAAAGCGATGATATTTAGTTTAGACCCATAGCGACCTTTTTACTTTATTAATTCTTTTTGCCGGCCCTTCTTCTTCCGCCGCCCTTCTTTTTGCCGCCCCTTCTTCTTCCGCCTCCCCTTCGTTTTGGCCGCCCACTGCTTTGACCCCCCCCCCCAAAAAAAAATACGCGCATGATCACCTGCTCATTGGTCTGCATTGGCAAAAAAAATTTCGAACGCCCTCTCCATAAAATCAACCAACACGGTAAGATTCACTATCGGTGAGGGCCTAGTACAAGGAACTTATACGATGTCCTCATTCACAAACTGATACTCTCTGTCCATCGTATAAGCATCTTACCGTACGATAATGTGGTGAAGGAATATTACAGTCAAGAATAGGCTCCATCATCTTTTGGTTCTGATCCCTCCCAGTCTCCCAAAACATCAAAACATCAAAATCATTGTACATTTACTTACTTAAGACTGTCCTTTTTCATATAGCGCAGACAAAGTAGGGCCAAGCTAAATAGAAATGGTCAAATTTTGGCAAAATATCTCTCTGTGTAATCCTATGTAAGTCCCATATCACATCGTTGTCGGCGATCGAGGTTTTTTTTTCTGAAGTTTGGTTGGTACCCACCAGCGTCATGCATGTGACGTGACACAGCGAAAATAAGCGACCGGGAATCAGGGATCGTTAAAACGTCAACAAATTTCAAAACACAGAAAGCAGTAAACTTATTGGCGAGCGGTCCGAATTTTGAGCCATAAGTTTACGTGGTGAACTAGGTGAGGGCCACTGTCAATTTTGTAATTTTTGTAATAGGAAATAAGTTCAGATTCAAAGAATTTTAGCTCCTCATTTAAACGTATCACATATACGGTGGGGGTGGGGTGACGGGGAACTCCCACTTTGGAGGTTACGCGTATAATGTAGGGCTTTTAATATCGCTGTCAGCCTGTCACTCAAAGGTCCCATATTTTTTTTTCAAACATATATGCTCTATCACCCAAAGACCCCTTATTTTGTCATTCGATCTGCCACTATTTTTCAATTTGAACAGCAACCTTCATTTTTCACTGATTTTGTTACTTATTTTGAAATTTAAAAAACAAACAAAATAAAAACAACCATAACAAGAAATTCAATGTTCATGCTTATTTGGCTCTCACCCATGATACCCCATTTAAAAAAGTCCAATTTTTCCTAATTTAGGTCCAAATGGTCCGTCTCTCACCCAACGACCCCACATTTTTGCTCTCACCGAATGTTAAAAATCACGTTCTCACCCATGACGCGAAAGGGTTCCTTTTAAACCCCTTTGGAGAACATTTTAAATGGTTCTTTGAATAATTTAGCTTCAAAGGTTCCCCCTGGAGGACACTCAGGACAGTCGAAACCCCCTTGTAAGAACATAATTATAAAGAACCCTTGGGTGAACCTATTTTAGCCAAAGATGCTCCTTGTGGGACAAAAAGTGTTAAGTTGCACATTTTTTTTCTTCTAAAAATACAGTAATTTGACTGTTCATCGCCGGAAGTTGGTAAGTGCAACAGCTGCCATGAGAACAATATAGGCATAGGGGGCCCTACTATGTGTAAACTGCCAAATGTTCACAGGGCAGCTACTGCACTTACCCATGCACTTCTGGCACTGAGTAGTCGAAATATTCATCTCATGTATGTTCAATGTCCAAATCAACTGAAATTTTGGAAATAAATTTTTTTCGGGATTATCTATTGAATCTAAAATCGCAAAATATCCTTTAATTTAAAGATAGCAATTTTCTATTATATATTTGGCTGAAAGAACTGCAGTACGTGCATTATTTTGATCGTGTCATATCTTCGTCATATTCACGGCCTTGACCATGCATCTTATTCATCAATGCCTTGCAAGTTTTTAAATTTTGATGAGTTATAGAGACTCTCGGGGCAAACTATACACTACCTGATTATATGGCTATAATCGCCTTAATATGTTATCGTCTCTATAGCTGCAAGCATACGATGAAAAATGTAATCATATTTTAGCCGCCATCATATAGTTAATGATTATGGTGGTCGCGGTAAAAACATCATCATAAAGGCAAAAGAAATGTAGATCAGGTTATTGCATCTTCTCAACACGAGCAATAGCATATTTGTCAACAATAGATCAAAACAGAAAAAAGCACTGACACTTTTGGTCACTTTGCACGAAGAAATAATGAAAATAGCTACAAACGTCAAATGTGTTTCTACCAAGATTATTTGCCATCAGTGACATTATATATTTGATCTTAAAATACCATTATACCTTCCATAATTATTATCTCCATACATCCGAGGCCAGAAGATATACAAACTGTTATACAGCCGGGCCCAGTAGATAGAAAAGTGTTATTGTCTCCGTATACAGCCGGCCGGGCCCAGAAGATATGCAAACAGTTATTGTGTCCGTATACAGCCGGGCCCAGAGATAGACAAACTGTTATTGTCTCCGTATATACAGTCTTGTTCAAAAGATAGACAAACGGTTATTATCTCAGTATACAGCCGATTCCAGACGATAAACAAAATGTTGTCTTCGTATACATCCGGGCCCATAGACAAACTGTTATTGTCTCCGTATACAGCCGAGCTAAGGAGATAGACAAATTGTTTTTTCTCCGTGTACATCTGGACCCAGACGATAGACAAAGTGTTATTGTCTCCCCATACTGCCGGGCCCAGGAGATATACAAACTGTTATTGTCTCCGTATACAACCGGGCCCATAGAGAAACTGTTATTATTGTCTCCATATACAGCCGGACCCTGAAGATATACAAACTTGTCTCCGTATATACAGCCGGGCCCATAGACAAACTGTTAAAGTTGTCTCCATATACAGCCGAGCCCAGAAGATATATAGGCAAACTGTTATTTTCTCCGTATACAACTGTTTTGTCTCCGTATACACCTGGGCCCAAAAGATATACAAACAGTTATTGTCTCCATATACAGCTGGGCCCAGAAAATATACAACTGAACAAGTATTGTCATCGTATACAACCGGGTTCAAAAGGTAGACAACTGTTATTGTCTCCGTATACAGCTGTTCCCAGAAGATAGACAAACGGTTTTTGTCTCCGTATAGGCCAACATGGTATACAGCCGGGTCCAGGAGATAGACTAGACGCACTGTTTTTTCTCCGTGTTCCTGCGGGCCAGACGATAGACAAAGTGTTAATGTTATTGCCTTCTTATACAGCCAGGCCCAGAAGATAAGATAGACAAACTGTTATTGCCTCCCCATATATATACTCCCGGGCCCAGGAGATATACAAACTGTTATTGTCTCCGTATACAGCCGGGCCCATAGGAAAACTGTTATTATTGTCTCCGTATACAGCCGCGCCCTGAAGATTTACAAACTGTTATTGTCTCCGTATACAGCCGGGCCCATGGCCCAGGAGATAGATAAAGTGTTATAATTATTGTCTCCGTATACATCCGAGCCCATAAACCAACTGTTATTGCCTCCGTAAACAGCCGAGCCCAGAAGATAGACAAACTATTATTGTCTCCGTATACAGCTGGGCCCAGAAGATATACAACTGAACAGTTATTGTCTCCGTATACATGGGTTCAAAAGAGAGACAAAGTGTTTGTCCCCGTATACACCCGGGCCCATAAACAAAACTGTTATTGCCTCCGCCCAGAACATATATACTGCCATGAGAGGTTCTGGTTAAAACTATGGGCCCGAGGTGAGATCAATAGTACTATTTTCCTGAGGGGCGCAGCCCCGAAGGAAAATAGTACTATAGTACCATAGTTTTAACCAGTACCTCGAATGAAGGCAGTATATATTTGTTTTATATCCTTCATTCATAGATTTTTTGTTCATTGATTGGTTAAAAGATTACATGAAAACTCCACCATGTTGCGAGAAAGGCCTAGGTAGGACCTATGCACGGTAGGCCGGTTTAGGCGGTCCATCACTCCATGTGTTCATGGTTTTTAAGCTTACTCATTAGTCTAGCCGAGCGGCGGCTAGACTCCTGTTTCCCAGTAGTTTCTTTCTTCTTCTTCTTCTTCTTCTTCTTCTTCTTCTTCTTTACACAGCCGTGACGTTAGTCACGGCTGTGTCTTTTTTCTTACAGGTTCTTTCTTCTTTACACAGCCGTGACGTTAGTCACGGCTGTGTCTTTTTTCTTACAGGTTCTTTCTTCTTTCTTTCTTTCTTTCTTCTGCCGACCACTACATTTGCTCTAGCACTTACATGCTTACACCGATTCTGACCTAACTTGGTCACAAACATCATTGACCATGCCCCTACATGTCATATGAAACTCGTGGGGTCAAAGGTCACGCAGGGGTCATAGGGGTCAAAAACGTGATTTCAACTCAAAATGCTTCTTCTCTCACATATTACGTAGGACAGTGACACCACTTGCACACATGCATTGTTATTATCCAGTGTCTATGGGGTCCTCACAGATTTGGGGTCAAAGGTCATTAAGGGGTCACTTCCGGTATAAAACGAAAAAAATCAAAAATTTTTATTTGCTAAGAATTACATAGGACAGTAACGGTATGTTCACACATAAATTGTAGTTACCCTGTGTATATGTGGTATTTTTTTTTTATTTAGGGTCAAAGGTCATTAAGGGGCCACTTCCGGTATAAAACGAAATACCTTTAAAATGCTTCTCCCACAAATTACGTAGGACAGTGACACCACTTGCACACATGCATTGTTATTACCCAGTGTCTATGGGGTCCTTACAGATTGGGGGTCAAAGGTCATTAAGGGGTCACTTCCGGTATAAAACGAAAAACCTTCAAAATTTCTTATTTGCTAAGAAAAACATAGGACAGTAACGGTATGTTCACACATGAATTATGGTTATCCAATTCATATGTGGTATTTTTTATTTCGGGTCAAAGGTCACTAAGGGGTCACTTCCGGCCTGAGACGAAAAACCTTCAAAATGCCCCTTCTGCACAAATAACATAGCAAAGTGATGCCACATGTACCCATGCATTGACATTAGCCAATGTCTATGGGGTTTTCATATATTTTGGGGTCAAAGGTCATTGGGGGTTACAACACGGCTGTGTTCGTGGTCTTAGACCACAGCTAAGTCTAGTTCTTCTTTCTTCTTTCTTCTTTCTTCTGCCGACCACTACATTTGCTCTAGCACTTACATGCTTACACCGATTTTGACCTAACTTGGTCACAACCATCATTGACCATGCCCCTACATGTCATATGAAACTCGTGGGGTCAAAGGTCACGCAGGGGTCATAGGGACAAAAACGTGATTTCAACTCAAAATGCTTCTTCTCTCACAGATTACGTAGGACAGTGACACCACTTGCACACATGCATTGTTATTATCCAGTGTCTATGGGGTCCTCACAGATTTGGGGTCAAAGGTCATTAAGGGGTCACTTCCGGTATAAAACGAAAAACCATCAAAATTTTTTATTTGCTAAGAAAAACATAGGACAGTAACGGTATGTTCACACATAAATTGTAGTTACCCTGTGTATATGTGGTATTTTTTTTATTTAGGGTCAAAGGTCATTAAGGGCCACTTCCGGTATAAAACGAAATACCTTTAAAATGCTTCTTCTCCGACAAATTACGTAGGACAGTGACAGCACTTGCACACATGCATTGTTATTACCCAGTGTCTATGGGGTCCTCACAGATTTTGGGTCAAAGGTCATTAAGGGGTCACTTCCGGTATAAAACGAAAAACCTTCAAAAATTTTTATTTGCTAAGAAAAACATAGGACAGTAACGGTATGTTCACACATGAATTATGGGTACCCAATTCATATGTGGTATTTTTTTATTTGGGGTCAAATGTCATTAAGGGGTCACTTCCGGTCTGAGACGAAAAACCTTCAAAATGCCCCTTCTGCCACAAGTAACATAGCAAAGTGGTGCCACATGCACCCATGCATTGACATTAGCCAATGTCTTTGGCCGTTTTCATATATTTTGTGGTCAAAGGTCATTAGGGGTAACAACACGGCTGTGTTCGTGGGTTAGACCACAGCTTAGTCTAGTCTTCTTCTTACACAGCCGTGACGTTAGTCACGGCTGTGTCTTTTTTCTTACAGGTTCTTTCTTCTTTCTTTCTTTCTTTCTTTCTTTCTTTCTTCTTTCTTCTGCCGACCACTACATTTGCTCTAGCACTTACATGCTTGTACCGATTTTGACCTAACTTGGTCACAAGCATCATTGACCATGCCCCTATATGTCATATGAAACTCGTGGGGTCAAAGGTCAAGCAGGGGTCATAGGGGTCAAAAACGTGATTTCAACTCAAAATGCTTCTTCTCTCACAGATTACGTAGGAGAGTGACACCACTTGCACACATGCATTGTTATTATCCAGTGTCTATGGGGTCCTCACAGATTTGGGGTCAAAGGTCAATAAGGGGTCACTTCCGGTATAAAACGAAAAACCTTCAAAAAATTTTATTTGCTAAGAAAAACATAGGACAGTAACGGTATATTTACAAATAAATAATGTAGTTACTCTGTGCATATGTGGTATTTTTTTATTTAGGGTCATAGGTCATTAAGGGGCTACTTTCGGTATAAAACGAAATTCCTTTAAAATGCTTCTTCTCCCACAAATTACGTATGACAGTGACGCTACTTGCACACATGCATTGTTATTACCCAGTGTCTATGGGGTCCTCACAAATTTGGAATCAAAGGTCATTAAGGGGTCACTTCCGGTATAAAACGAAAAACCTTCAAAATTTGTTATTTGCTAAGAAAAACATTGGAGAGTGATGGTATATTCACACGTGAATTGTGTTTACTTATTGTACATGTAGTATTTTTTCATTTGGGGTCAAAGGTCATTAAGGGGTCACTTCCGGTCTGAGACGAAAAACCTTCAAAATGCCCCTTTCTGCCACAAATAACATAGCAAAGTGGTGCCACGTGCACCCATGCATTGACATTAGCCAATGTCTATTTGCGTTTTCATATATTCTGGGGTCAAAGGTCATTAAGGGGTCACCACAACACGGCTGTGTTCGTGGTCTTAGACCACAGCTAAGTCTAGTTCTTCTTCTTTCTGTCAACATTTAACATAATTTGCTCTAGCTCCTTTATTATTTGACCGATTATGACCAAACTTGGGCGCAAGCTCCACTACCCCAGCCTTTACATTTGACATGACCCATTTGGGGTCAAACGTCATGCATGAGTAATTTTGGCTAAAAATGTGATTTTTACCAAAAATGCTTCTTCTCCTACAGATTACATGGTACAGTAATGAGATTTATACATTGACCTTGGCTATAGCCGGGGCCTATGGGGTCCTCACAGATTTGGGGTCAAAGGTCATTAAGGGGTATTTCCGGCACATAACCAAATACCTTCAAAATGCTTCTTTTCCTACAGATTCTATGGTACAGAGATGCGACTGACACATATGCATTGACATTGGTTGGTGTCTATGGGGTCCTCACAGATTTTGAGTTCAAGGTCAAACAGGGGACAAAAATGGTTGATTACTGAAAATCCCTTTAAAATTCAATATTTTCTGCATATTATGTGCTGTGATCATCAGAATAATGCCAAAAGGGCTCTAGCATTATGTTCATATACGATTGTAATCAGATTTGGCTTAAACATGGAGGAGGGGTCTGTTTTGGGGTCAAAGGGGTAAAATTCTAAAGTTTGTCCAATTTAAATGAAAATTATTATATGTGATCTTGATATGATTCAAAATATATTGGAGGTCATTTCAAGGTCACCAGAGGTCAACCAAAGGTCAAAAGGGGTCAAATCGCAAAGTTTGTTCAATTTGAATGAAAATTAGTATATGTTATGTGGATATGATGCAAAATGTGGTAAAGGTCATTTCAAGGTCATCAGAGGTCATTTCAAGGTCACGGCTAGACTTCGCAGCCTTACTAAGGATGCAATATATCTAGTTCTTCTTCTTCTTCTGTCAACATTTAACATAATTTGCTCTAGCTCCTTTATTATTTGACCGATTATGACCAAACTTGGGCACAAGCTCCACTACCCCAGCCTTTACATTTGACAAGACCCATTTGGGGTCAAACGTCATGCATGAGTAATTTAGGGTAAAAATGTGATTTTTACCAAAAATGCTTCTTCTCCTACAGATTACA